>NW_027473659.1:0-76275 GCF_050947335.1 Megachile rotundata
GCTCATTTTCGCACGATTCAGCCTCTAATTCGCACATATCCGCTGTAATTCGACTCTGTACTATCTAGTTATGTTAAGTTATCCTATCTGAGCAGAATTCAACACCACAATGAACAATTTCTCTCGTTTTGCACGAATTTTGCTCGTTTTGAACGAATTTTGCTCATTTTCGAACGATTCAGCCTCTAATTCGCACATATCCGCTGTAATTCGCCTCTGTACTATCTAGTTATGTTAAGTTATCCTATCTGAGCACAATTCAACACCACAATGAACAATTTTGCTCGTTTTGCACGAATTATGCTCATTTTCGCACGATTCAGTCTCTAATTCGCACATATCCGCTGTGATTCGACTCTGTCCCATCTAGATATGATAAGTTATCGTAACTGAGCACAATTCGACACCACAATGAACAATGTTGCTCGTAATGAAAGAATAATGCTCATTTTCGCACGATTCAGCCTCTAATTCGCACATATCTACTGTAATTCGACTCTGTACTATCTAGTTATGTTAGGTTATTGTAACTGACCACAATTCAACACCACAATGAACAATTTTGCTCGTTTTGAACGAATTATGCTCACTTTCGCACGATTCAGCCTCTAATTCGCACATATCCGCTGCAATTCGACTCTGTACTATCTAGTTATGTTAAGTTATCCTATCTGAGCACAATTCAACACCGCAACGAACAATTTTGCTCGTTCTGCACGAATTATGCTCATTTTCGCACGATTCAGCCTCTAATTCGCACATATCCGCTGCAATTCGACTCTGTACTATCTAGTTATGTTAAGTTATCCTATCTGAGCACAATTCAACACAACAATGAACAATTTTGCTCGTTTTGCACGAATTTTGCTCGTTTTGAACGAATTTTGCTCATTTTCGAACGATTCAGCCTCTAATTCGCACATATCCGCTGTAATTCGACTCTGTACTATCTAGTTATGTTAAGTTATCCTATCTGAGCACAATTCAACACCGCAACGAACAATCTTGCTCGTTCTGCACGAATTATGCTCATTTTCGCACGATTCAGCCTCTAATTCGCACATATCCGCTGCAATTCGACTCTGTACTATCTAGTTATGTTAAGTTATCCTATCTGAGCACAATTCAACACCACAATGAACAATTTTGCTCGTTTTGCACGAATTTTGCTCGTTTTGAACGAATTTTGCTCATTTTCGAACGATTCAGCCTCTAATTCGCACATATCCGCTGTAATTCGACTCTGTACTATCTAGTTATGTTAAGTTATCCTATCTGAGCACAATTCAACACCACAATGAACAATTTTGCTCGTTTTGCACGAATTTTGCTCGTTTTGAACGAATTTTGCTCATTTTCGAACGATTCAGCCTCTAATTCGCACATATCCGCTGTAATTCGCCTCTGTACTATCTAGTTATGTGATGTTATCCTATCTGAGTACAATTCAACACCACAATGAACAATTTTGCTCGTTTTGCACGAATTATGCTCATTTTCGCACGATTCAGCCTCTAATTCGCACATATCCGCTGCAATTCGACACTGTACTATCTAGTTATGTTAAGTTATCCTATCTGAGCACAATTCAACACCACAATGTACAATTTTGCTCGTTTTGTACGAATTTTGCTCATTTTCGAACGATTCAGCCTCTAATTCGCACATATCCGCTGTAATTCGACTCTGTACTATCTAGTCATGTTAAGTTATCGTAACTGAGCACAATTCAACACCACAATGAACAATTTTGCTCGTTTTGAACGAATTATGCTCATTTTCGCACGATTCAGCCTCTAATTCGCACATATCCGCTGTAATTCGACTCTGTACTATCTAGTTATGTTAAGTTATCCTATCTGAGCACAATTCATCACCACAACGGACAATTTTGCTCGTTTTGCACGAATAATGCTCATTTTCGCACGATTCAGCCTCTAAATCGCACATATCCGCTGCAATTCGACTCTGTACTATCTAATTATGTTAAGTTATCCTATCTGAGCACAATTCAACACCACAATGAACAATTTTGCTCGTTTTGCACGAATTTTGCTCGTTTTGAACGAATTTTGCTCATTTTCGAACGATTCAGCCTCTAATTCGCACATATCCGCTGTAATTCGACTCTGTACTATCTAGTCATGTTAAGTTATCGTAACTGAGCACAATTCAACACCACAATGAACAATTTTGCTCGTTTTGAACGAATTATGCTCACTTTCGCACGATTCAGCCTCTAATTCGCACATATCCGCTGCAATTCGACTCTGTACTATCTAGTTATGTTAAGTTATCCTATCTGAGCACAATTCAACACCACAATGAACAATTTTGCTCGTTTTGCACGAATTTTGCTCGTTTTGAACGAATTTTGCTCATTTTCGAACGATTCAGCCTCTAATTCGCACATATCCGCTGTAATTCGACTCTGTACTATCTAGTTATGTTAAGTTATCCTATCTGAGCACAATTCAACACCACAATGAACAATTTTGCTCGTTTTGAACGAATTTTGCTCATTTTCGAACGATTCAGCCTCTAATTCGCACATATCCGCTGTAATTCGCCTCTGTACTATCTAGTTATGTGATGTTATCCTATCTGAGTACAATTCAACACCACAATGAACAATTTTGCTCGTTTTGCACGAATTATGCTCATTTTCGCACGATTCAGCCTCTAATTCGCACATATCCGCTGCAATTCGACTCTGTACTATCTAGTTATGTTAAGTTATCCTATCTGAGCACAATTCAACACCACAATGTTCAATTTTGCTCGTTTTGAACGAATTTTGCTCATTTTCGAACGATTCAGCCTCTAATTCGCACATATCCGCTGTAATACGACTCTGTACTATCTAGTCATGTTAAGTTATCGTAACTGAGCACAATTCAACACCACAATGAACAATTTTGCTCGTTTTGAACGAATTATGCTCACTTTCGCACGATTCAGCCTCTAATTCGCACATATCCGCTGCAATTCGACTCTGTACTATCTAGTTATGTTAAGTTATAATATCTGAGCACAATTCAACACCACAATGAACAATTTTGCTCGTTTTGCACGAATTTTGCTCGTTTTGAACGAATTTTGCTCATTTTCGAACGATTCAGCCTCTAATTCGCACATATCCGCTGTAATTCGCCTCTGTACTATCTAGCTATGTTAAGTTATCCTATCTGAGCACAATTCAACACCACAATGAACAATTTTGTTCGTTTTGCACGAATTTTGCTCGTTTTGAACGATTCAGCCTCTAATTTGCACATATCCGCTGCAATTTTACTCTGTACTATGTAGTTATGTTAAGTTATCCTATCTGAGCACAATTCAACACCACAATGAACAATTTTGCTCGTTTTGCACGAATTTTGCTCGTTTTGAACGAATTTTGCTCATTTTCGAACGATTCAGCCTCTAATTCGCACATATCCGCTGTAATTCGCCTCTGTACTATCTAGTTATGTTAAGTTATCCTATCTGAGCACAATTCAACACCACAATGAACAATTTTGCTCGTTTTGCACGAATTATGCTCATTTTCGCACGATTCAGCCTCTAATTCGCACATATCCGCTGTGATTCGACTCTGTCCCATCTAGATATGATAAGTTATCGTAACTGAGCACAATTCGACACCACAATGAACAATGTTGCTCGTAATGAAAGAATAATGCTCATTTTCGCACGATTCAGCCTCTAATTCGCACATATCTACTGTAATTCGACTCTGTACTATCTAGTTATGTTAGGTTATTGTAACTGACCACAATTCAACACCACAATGAACAATTTTGCTCGTTTTGAACGAATTATGCTCACTTTCGCACGATTCAGCCTCTAATTCGCACATATCCGCTGTAATTCGCCTCTGTACTATCTAGTTATGTTAAGTTATCCTATCTGAGCACAATTCAACACCACAATGAACAATTTTGCTCGTTTTGCACGAATTTTGCTCGTTTTGAACGAATTTTGCTCATTTTCGAACGATTCAGCCTCTAATTCGCACATATCCGCTGTAATTCGCCTCTGTACTATCTAGCTATGTTAAGTTATCCTATCTGAGCACAATTCAACACCACAATGAACAATTTTGCTCGTTTTGCACGAATTTTGCTCGTTTTGAACGATTCAGCCTCTAATTTGCACATATCCGCTGCAATTTTACTCTGTACTATGTAGTTATGTTAAGTTATCCTATCTGAGCACAATTCAACACCACAATGAACAATTTTGCTCGTTTTGAACGAATTTTGCTCATTTTCGAACGATTCAGCCTCTAATTCGCACATATCCGCTGTAATTCGACTCTGTACTATCTAGTTATGTTAAGTTATACTATCTGAGC
This sequence comes from Megachile rotundata, assembly GCF_050947335.1. NCBI lineage: Eukaryota > Metazoa > Arthropoda > Insecta > Hymenoptera > Megachilidae > Megachile > Megachile rotundata. The sequence goes on from NW_027473659.1 coordinate 4,361, forward strand.
ACAATTCGACACCACAATGAACAATTTTGCTCGTTTTGCACGAATTATGCTCATTTTCGCACGATTCAGCCTCTAATTCGCACATATCCGCTGTAATTCGACTCTGTACTATCTAGTTATGTTAAGTTATCCTATCTGAGCAGAATTCAACACCACAATGAACAATTTCTCTCGTTTTGCACGAATTTTGCTCGTTTTGAACGAATTTTGCTCATTTTCGAACGATTCAGCCTCTAATTCGCACATATCCGCTGTAATTCGCCTCTGTACTATCTAGTTATGTTAAGTTATCCTATCTGAGCACAATTCAACACCACAATGAACAATTTTGCTCGTTTTGCACGAATTATGCTCATTTTCGCACGATTCAGTCTCTAATTCGCACATATCCGCTGTGATTCGACTCTGTCCCATCTAGATATGATAAGTTATCGTAACTGAGCACAATTCGACACCACAATGAACAATGTTGCTCGTAATGAAAGAATAATGCTCATTTTCGCACGATTCAGCCTCTAATTCGCACATATCTACTGTAATTCGACTCTGTACTATCTAGTTATGTTAGGTTATTGTAACTGACCACAATTCAACACCACAATGAACAATTTTGCTCGTTTTGAACGAATTATGCTCACTTTCGCACGATTCAGCCTCTAATTCGCACATATCCGCTGCAATTCGACTCTGTACTATCTAGTTATGTTAAGTTATCCTATCTGAGCACAATTCAACACCGCAACGAACAATTTTGCTCGTTCTGCACGAATTATGCTCATTTTCGCACGATTCAGCCTCTAATTCGCACATATCCGCTGCAATTCGACTCTGTACTATCTAGTTATGTTAAGTTATCCTATCTGAGCACAATTCAACACAACAATGAACAATTTTGCTCGTTTTGCACGAATTTTGCTCGTTTTGAACGAATTTTGCTCATTTTCGAACGATTCAGCCTCTAATTCGCACATATCCGCTGTAATTCGACTCTGTACTATCTAGTTATGTTAAGTTATCCTATCTGAGCACAATTCAACACCGCAACGAACAATCTTGCTCGTTCTGCACGAATTATGCTCATTTTCGCACGATTCAGCCTCTAATTCGCACATATCCGCTGCAATTCGACTCTGTACTATCTAGTTATGTTAAGTTATCCTATCTGAGCACAATTCAACACCACAATGAACAATTTTGCTCGTTTTGCACGAATTTTGCTCGTTTTGAACGAATTTTGCTCATTTTCGAACGATTCAGCCTCTAATTCGCACATATCCGCTGTAATTCGACTCTGTACTATCTAGTTATGTTAAGTTATCCTATCTGAGCACAATTCAACACCACAATGAACAATTTTGCTCGTTTTGCACGAATTTTGCTCGTTTTGAACGAATTTTGCTCATTTTCGAACGATTCAGCCTCTAATTCGCACATATCCGCTGTAATTCGCCTCTGTACTATCTAGTTATGTGATGTTATCCTATCTGAGTACAATTCAACACCACAATGAACAATTTTGCTCGTTTTGCACGAATTATGCTCATTTTCGCACGATTCAGCCTCTAATTCGCACATATCCGCTGCAATTCGACACTGTACTATCTAGTTATGTTAAGTTATCCTATCTGAGCACAATTCAACACCACAATGTACAATTTTGCTCGTTTTGTACGAATTTTGCTCATTTTCGAACGATTCAGCCTCTAATTCGCACATATCCGCTGTAATTCGACTCTGTACTATCTAGTCATGTTAAGTTATCGTAACTGAGCACAATTCAACACCACAATGAACAATTTTGCTCGTTTTGAACGAATTATGCTCATTTTCGCACGATTCAGCCTCTAATTCGCACATATCCGCTGTAATTCGACTCTGTACTATCTAGTTATGTTAAGTTATCCTATCTGAGCACAATTCATCACCACAACGGACAATTTTGCTCGTTTTGCACGAATAATGCTCATTTTCGCACGATTCAGCCTCTAAATCGCACATATCCGCTGCAATTCGACTCTGTACTATCTAATTATGTTAAGTTATCCTATCTGAGCACAATTCAACACCACAATGAACAATTTTGCTCGTTTTGCACGAATTTTGCTCGTTTTGAACGAATTTTGCTCATTTTCGAACGATTCAGCCTCTAATTCGCACATATCCGCTGTAATTCGACTCTGTACTATCTAGTCATGTTAAGTTATCGTAACTGAGCACAATTCAACACCACAATGAACAATTTTGCTCGTTTTGAACGAATTATGCTCACTTTCGCACGATTCAGCCTCTAATTCGCACATATCCGCTGCAATTCGACTCTGTACTATCTAGTTATGTTAAGTTATCCTATCTGAGCACAATTCAACACCACAATGAACAATTTTGCTCGTTTTGCACGAATTTTGCTCGTTTTGAACGAATTTTGCTCATTTTCGAACGATTCAGCCTCTAATTCGCACATATCCGCTGTAATTCGACTCTGTACTATCTAGTTATGTTAAGTTATCCTATCTGAGCACAATTCAACACCACAATGAACAATTTTGCTCGTTTTGAACGAATTTTGCTCATTTTCGAACGATTCAGCCTCTAATTCGCACATATCCGCTGTAATTCGCCTCTGTACTATCTAGTTATGTGATGTTATCCTATCTGAGTACAATTCAACACCACAATGAACAATTTTGCTCGTTTTGCACGAATTATGCTCATTTTCGCACGATTCAGCCTCTAATTCGCACATATCCGCTGCAATTCGACTCTGTACTATCTAGTTATGTTAAGTTATCCTATCTGAGCACAATTCAACACCACAATGTTCAATTTTGCTCGTTTTGAACGAATTTTGCTCATTTTCGAACGATTCAGCCTCTAATTCGCACATATCCGCTGTAATACGACTCTGTACTATCTAGTCATGTTAAGTTATCGTAACTGAGCACAATTCAACACCACAATGAACAATTTTGCTCGTTTTGAACGAATTATGCTCACTTTCGCACGATTCAGCCTCTAATTCGCACATATCCGCTGCAATTCGACTCTGTACTATCTAGTTATGTTAAGTTATAATATCTGAGCACAATTCAACACCACAATGAACAATTTTGCTCGTTTTGCACGAATTAAGCTCATTTTCGCACGATTCAGCCTCTAATTCGCACATATCCGCTGTAATTCGACTCTGAACTATCTAGTTATGTTAAGTTATCCCATCTGAGCACAATTCAACACCACAATGTACAATTTTGCTCGTTTTGCACGAATTTTGCTCGTTTTGAACGAATTTTGCTCATTTTCGAACGATTCAGCCTCTAATTCGCACATATCCGCTGCAATTCGACTCTGTACTATCTAGTTATGTTAAGTTATCCTATCTGAGCACAATTCAACACCACAATGAACAATTTTGCTCGTTTTGCACGAATTTTGCTCGTTTTGAACGAATTTTGCTCATTTTCGAACGATTCAGCCTCTAATTCGCACATATCCGCTGTAATTCGACTCTGTACTATCTAGTCATGTTAAGTTATCGTAACTGAGCATAATTCAACTCCACAATGAACAATTTTGCTCCTTTTGAACGAATTATGCTCATTTTGGCACGATTCAGCCTCTAATTCGCACATATCCGCTGCAATTCGACTCTGTACTATCTAGTTATGTTAAGTTATCCTATCTGAGCACAATTCAACACCACAATGAACAATTTTGCTCGTTTTGCACGAATTTTGCTCGTTTTGAACGAATTTTGCTCATTTTCGAACGATTCAGCCTCTAATTCGCACATATCCGCAGTAATTCGACTCCGTACTATCTAGTTATGTTAAGTTATCCTATCTGAGCACAATTCAACACCGCAACGAACAATCTTGCTCGTTCTGCACGAATTATGCTCATTTTCGCACGATTCAGCCTCTAATTCGCACATATCTTCTGTAATTCGACTCTGTACTTTCTAGTTATGTTAGGTTATGGTAACTGAGGACAATTCAACACCACAATGAACAATTTTGCTCGTTTTGAACGAATTATGCTCATTTTCGCACGATTCAGCCTCTAATTCGCACATATCCGCAGTAATTCGACTCTGTACTATCTAGTCATGTTAAGTTATCGTAACTGAGCACAATTCAACACCACAATGAACAATTTTGCTCGTTTTGGACGAATTATGCTCATTTTCGCACGATTCAGCCTCTAATTCGCACATATCCGCTGTAATTCGACTCTGTACTATCTAGTTATGTTAAGTTATCCTATCTGAGCACAATTCAACACCACAATGAACAATTTTGCTCGTTTTGAACGAATTATGCTCATTTTCGCACGATTCAGCCTCTATTTCGAACATATCCGCAGTAATTCGACTCTGTACTATCTAGTCATGTTAAGTTATCGTAACTGAACACAATTCAACACCACAATGAACAATTTTGCTCGTTTTGAACGAATTGTGCTCATTTTCGCACGATTCAGCCTCTAATTCGCACATATCCGCTGTAATTCGACTCTGTACTATCTAGTTATGTTAAGTTATACTATCTGAGCACAATTCGACACCACAATGAACAATTTTGCTCGTTTTGCACGAATTATGCTCATTTTCGCACGATTCAGCCTCTAATTCGCACATATCCGCTGTAATTCGACTCTGAACTATCTAGTTATGTTAAGTTATCCCATCTGAGCACAATTCAACACCACAATGTACAATTTTGCTCGTTTTGCACGAATTTTGCTCGTTTTGAACGAATTTTGCTCATTTTCGAACGATTCAGCCTCTAATTCGCACATATCCGCTGTAATTCGACTCTGTACTATCTAGTTATGTTAAGTTATCCTATCTGAGCACAATTCGTCACCACAATGAACAATTTTGCTCGTTTTGCACGAATTATGCTCATTTTCGCACGATTCAGCCTCTAATTCGCACATATCCGCTGTAATTCGACTCTGTACTATCTAGTCATGTTAAGTTCTCGTAACTGAGCATAATTCAACAGCACAATGAACAATTTTGCTCCTTTTGAACGAATTATGCTCATTTTGGCACGATTCAGCCTCTAATTCGCACATATCCGCTGCAATTCGACTCTGTACTATCTAGTTATGTTAAGTTATCCTATCTGAGCACAATTCAACACCACAACGAACACTTTTGCTCGTTTTGCACGAATTATGCTCATTTTCGCACGATTCAGCCTCTAATTCGCACATATCCGCTGCAATTCGACTCTGTACTATCTAGTTATGTTAAGTTATCCTATCTGAGCACAATTCAACACCACAATGAACAATTTTGCTCGTTTTGCACGAATTTTGCTCGTTTTGAACGAATTTTGCTCATTTTCGAACGATTCAGCCTCTAATTCGCACATATCCGCTGTAATTCGACTCTGTACTATCTAGTTATGTTAAGTTATCCTATCTGAGCACAATTCGACACCACAATGAACAATGTTGCTCGTTTTGCACGAATTATGCTCATTTTCGCACGATTCAGCCTCTAATTCGCACATATCCGCTGTAATTCGACTCTGTACTATCTAGTCATGTTAAGTTATCGTAACTGAGCACAATTCAACACCACAATGAACAATTTTGCTCGTTTTGAACGAATTATGCTCATTTTCGCACGATTCAGCCTCTAATTCGCACATATCCGCTGTAATTCGACTCTGTACTATCTAGTCATGTTAAGTTATCGTAACTGAGCACAATTCAACACCACAATGAACAATTTTGCTCGTTTTGCACGAATTAAGCTCATTTTCGCACGATTCAGCCTCTAATTCGCACATATCCGCTGTAGTTCGACTCTGTACTACCTAGTTATGTTAAGTTATCCTATCTGAGCACAATTCAACACCACAATGAACAATTTTGCTCGTTTTGAACGAATTATGCTCATTTTCGCACGATTCAGCCTCTAATTCGCACATATCTTCTGTAATTCGACTCTGTACTTTCTAGTTATGTTAGGTTATGGTAACTGAGGACAATTCAACACCACAATGAACAATTTTGCTCGTTTTGAACGAATTATGCTCATTTTCGCACGATTCAGCCTCTAATTCGCACATATCCGCAGTAATTCGACTCTGTACTATCTAGTCATGTTAAGTTATCGTAACTGAGCACAATTCAACACCACAATGAACAATTTTGCTCGTTTTGGACGAATTATGCTCATTTTCGCACGATTCAGCCTCTAATTCGCACATATCCGCTGTAATTCGACTCTGTACTATCTAGTTATGTTAAGTTATCCTACCTGAGCACAATTCAACACCACAATGAACAATTTTGCTCGTTTTGAACGAATTATGCTCATTTTCGCACGATTCAGCCTCTAATTCGAACATATCCGCAGTAATTCGACTCTGTACTATCTAGTCATGTTAAGTTATCGTAACTGAGCACAATTCAACACCACAATGAACAATTTTGCTCGTTTTGAACGAATTGTGCTCATTTTCGCACGATTCAGCCTCTAATTCGCACATATCCGCTGTAATTTGACTCTGTACTATCTAGTCATGTTAAGTTATCGTAACTGAGCACAATTCAACACCACAATGAACAATTTTGCTCGTTTTGAACGAATTATGCTCTCTTTCGCACGATTCAGCCTCTAATTCGCACATATCCGCTGCAATACGACTCTGTACTATGTAGTTATGTTAAGTTATCCTATCCGAGCACAATTCAACACCACAATGAACAATTTTGCTCGTTTTGCACGAATTATGCTCGTTTTGAACGAATTTTGCTCATTTTCGAACGATTCAGCCTCTAATTCGCACATATCCGCTGTAATTCGCCTCTGTACTATCTAGTTATGTTAAGTTATCCTATCTGAGCACAATTCAACACCACAATGAACAATTTTGCTCGTTTTGCACGAATTTTGCTCGTTTTGAACGAATTTTGCTCATTTTCGAACGATTCAGCCTCTAATTCGCACATATCCGCTGTAATTCGCCTCTGTACTATCTAGTTATGTTAAGTTATCCTATCTGAGCACAATTCAACACCACAATGAACAATTTTGCTCGTTTTGCACGAATTTTGCTCGTTTTGAACGAATTTTGCTCATTTTCGAACGATTCAGCCTCTAATTCGCACATATCCGCTGTAATTCGCCTCTGTACTATCTAGCTATGTTAAGTTATCCTATCTGAACACAATTCAACACCACAATGAACAATTTTGCTCGTTTTGCACGAATTTTGCTCGTTTTGAACGATTCAGCCTCTAATTTGCACATATCCGCTGCAATTCGACTCTGTACTATGTAGTTATGTTAAGTTATCCTATCTGAGCACAATTCAACACCACAATGAACAATTTTGCTCGTTTTGCACGAATTTTGCTCGTTTTGAACGAATTTTGCTCATTTTCGAACGATTCAGCCTCTAATTCGCACATATCCGCTGTAATTCGACTCTGTACTATCTAGTTATGTTAAGTTATACTATCTGAGCACAATTCGACACCACAATGAACAATTTTGCTCGTTTTGCACGAATTATGCTCATTTTCGCACGATTCAGCCTCTAATTCGCACATATCCGCTGTGATTCGACTCTGTCCCATCTAGATATGTTAAGTTATCGTAACTGAGCACAATTCGACACCACAATGAACAATGTTGCTCGTAATGAAAGAATAATGCTCATTTTCGCACGATTCAGCCTCTAATTCGCACATATCTACTGTAATTCGACTCTGTACTATCTAGTTATGTTAGGTTATGGTAACTGAGCACAATTCAACACCACAATGAACAATTTTGCTCGTTTTGAACGAATTATGCTCACTTTCGCACGATTCAGCCTCTAATTCGCACATATCCGCTGCAATTCGACTCTGTACTATCTAGTTATGTTAAGTTATAATATCTGAGCACAATTCAACACCACAATGAACAATTTTGCTCGTTTTGCACGAATTAAGCTCATTTTCGCACGATTCAGCCTCTAATTCGCACATATCCGCTGTAATTCGACTCTGAACTATCTAGTTATGTTAAGTTATCCCATCTGAGCACAATTCAACACCACAATGTACAATTTTGCTCGTTTTGCACGAATTTTGCTCGTTTTGAACGAATTTTGCTCATTTTCGAACGATTCAGCCTCTAATTCGCACATATCCGCTGCAATTCGACTCTGTACTATCTAGTTATGTTAAGTTATCCTATCTGAGCACAATTCAACACCACAATGAACAATTTTGCTCGTTTTGCACGAATTTTGCTCGTTTTGAACGAATTTTGCTCATTTTCGAACGATTCAGCCTCTAATTCGCACATATCCGCTGTAATTCGACTCTGTACTATCTAGTCATGTTAAGTTATCGTAACTGAGCATAATTCAACTCCACAATGAACAATTTTGCTCCTTTTGAACGAATTATGCTCATTTTGGCACGATTCAGCCTCTAATTCGCACATATCCGCTGCAATTCGACTCTGTACTATCTAGTTATGTTAAGTTATCCTATCTGAGCACAATTCAACACCACAATGAACAATTTTGCTCGTTTTGCACGAATTTTGCTCGTTTTGAACGAATTTTGCTCATTTTCGAACGATTCAGCCTCTAATTCGCACATATCCGCAGTAATTCGACTCCGTACTATCTAGTTATGTTAAGTTATCCTATCTGAGCACAATTCAACACCGCAACGAACAATCTTGCTCGTTCTGCACGAATTATGCTCATTTTCGCACGATTCAGCCTCTAATTCGCACATATCTTCTGTAATTCGACTCTGTACTTTCTAGTTATGTTAGGTTATGGTAACTGAGGACAATTCAACACCACAATGAACAATTTTGCTCGTTTTGAACGAATTATGCTCATTTTCGCACGATTCAGCCTCTAATTCGCACATATCCGCAGTAATTCGACTCTGTACTATCTAGTCATGTTAAGTTATCGTAACTGAGCACAATTCAACACCACAATGAACAATTTTGCTCGTTTTGGACGAATTATGCTCATTTTCGCACGATTCAGCCTCTAATTCGCACATATCCGCTGTAATTCGACTCTGTACTATCTAGTTATGTTAAGTTATCCTATCTGAGCACAATTCAACACCACAATGAACAATTTTGCTCGTTTTGAACGAATTATGCTCATTTTCGCACGATTCAGCCTCTATTTCGAACATATCCGCAGTAATTCGACTCTGTACTATCTAGTCATGTTAAGTTATCGTAACTGAACACAATTCAACACCACAATGAACAATTTTGCTCGTTTTGAACGAATTGTGCTCATTTTCGCACGATTCAGCCTCTAATTCGCACATATCCGCTGTAATTCGACTCTGTACTATCTAGTTATGTTAAGTTATACTATCTGAGCACAATTCGACACCACAATGAACAATTTTGCTCGTTTTGCACGAATTATGCTCATTTTCGCACGATTCAGCCTCTAATTCGCACATATCCGCTGTAATTCGACTCTGAACTATCTAGTTATGTTAAGTTATCCCATCTGAGCACAATTCAACACCACAATGTACAATTTTGCTCGTTTTGCACGAATTTTGCTCGTTTTGAACGAATTTTGCTCATTTTCGAACGATTCAGCCTCTAATTCGCACATATCCGCTGTAATTCGACTCTGTACTATCTAGTTATGTTAAGTTATCCTATCTGAGCACAATTCGACACCACAATGAACAATTTTGCTCGTTTTGCACGAATTATGCTCATTTTCGCACGATTCAGCCTCTAATTCGCACATATCCGCTGTAATTCGACTCTGTACTATCTAGTCATGTTAAGTTCTCGTAACTGAGCATAATTCAACAGCACAATGAACAATTTTGCTCCTTTTGAACGAATTATGCTCATTTTGGCACGATTCAGCCTCTAATTCGCACATATCCGCTGCAATTCGACTCTGTACTATCTAGTTATGTTAAGTTATCCTATCTGAGCACAATTCAACACCACAACGAACACTTTTGCTCGTTTTGCACGAATTATGCTCATTTTCGCACGATTCAGCCTCTAATTCGCACATATCCGCTGCAATTCGACTCTGTACTATCTAGTTATGTTAAGTTATCCTATCTGAGCACAATTCAACACCACAATGAACAATTTTGCTCGTTTTGCACGAATTTTGCTCGTTTTGAACGAATTTTGCTCATTTTCGAACGATTCAGCCTCTAATTCGCACATATCCGCTGTAATTCGACTCTGTACTATCTAGTTATGTTAAGTTATCCTATCTGAGCACAATTCGACACCACAATGAACAATGTTGCTCGTTTTGCACGAATTATGCTCATTTTCGCACGATTCAGCCTCTAATTCGCACATATCCGCTGTAATTCGACTCTGTACTATCTAGTCATGTTAAGTTATCGTAACTGAGCACAATTCAACACCACAATGAACAATTTTGCTCGTTTTGAACGAATTATGCTCATTTTCGCACGATTCAGCCTCTAATTCGCACATATCCGCTGTAATTCGACTCTGTACTATCTAGTCATGTTAAGTTATCGTAACTGAGCACAATTCAACACCACAATGAACAATTTTGCTCGTTTTGCACGAATTAAGCTCATTTTCGCACGATTCAGCCTCTAATTCGCACATATCCGCTGTAGTTCGACTCTGTACTACCTAGTTATGTTAAGTTATCCTATCTGAGCACAATTCAACACCACAATGAACAATTTTGCTCGTTTTGAACGAATTATGCTCATTTTCGCACGATTCAGCCTCTAATTCGCACATATCTTCTGTAATTCGACTCTGTACTTTCTAGTTATGTTAGGTTATGGTAACTGAGGACAATTCAACACCACAATGAACAATTTTGCTCGTTTTGAACGAATTATGCTCATTTTCGCACGATTCAGCCTCTAATTCGCACATATCCGCAGTAATTCGACTCTGTACTATCTAGTCATGTTAAGTTATCGTAACTGAGCACAATTCAACACCACAATGAACAATTTTGCTCGTTTTGGACGAATTATGCTCATTTTCGCACGATTCAGCCTCTAATTCGCACATATCCGCTGTAATTCGCCTCTGTACTATCTAGTTATGTTAAGTTATCCTATCTGAGCACAATTCAACACCACAATGAACAATTTTGCTCGTTTTGCACGAATTTTGCTCGTTTTGAACGAATTTTGCTCATTTTCGAACGATTCAGCCTCTAATTCGCACATATCCGCTGTAATTCGCCTCCGTACTATCTAGTTATGTTAAGTTATCCTATCTGAGCACAATTCAACACCACAATGAACAATTTTGCTCGTTTTGCACGAATTTTGCTCGTTTTGAACGAATTTTGCTCATTTTCGAACGATTCAGCCTCTAATTCGCACATATCCGCTGTAATTCGCCTCTGTACTATCTAGCTATGTTAAGTTATCCTATCTGAACACAATTCAACACCACAATGAACAATTTTGCTCGTTTTGCACGAATTTTGCTCGTTTTGAACGATTCAGCCTCTAATTTGCACATATCCGCTGCAATTCGACTCTGTACTATGTAGTTATGTTAAGTTATCCTATCTGAGCACAATTCAACACCACAATGAACAATTTTGCTCGTTTTGCACGAATTTTGCTCGTTTTGAACGAATTTTGCTCATTTTCGAACGATTCAGCCTCTAATTCGCACATATCCGCTGTAATTCGACTCTGTACTATCTAGTTATGTTAAGTTATACTATCTGAGCACAATTCGACACCACAATGAACAATTTTGCTCGTTTTGCACGAATTATGCTCATTTTCGCACGATTCAGCCTCTAATTCGCACATATCCGCTGTGATTCGACTCTGTCCCATCTAGATATGTTAAGTTATCGTAACTGAGCACAATTCGACACCACAATGAACAATGTTGCTCGTAATGAAAGAATAATGCTCATTTTCGCACGATTCAGCCTCTAATTCGCACATATCTACTGTAATTCGACTCTGTACTATCTAGTTATGTTAGGTTATTGTAACTGAGCACAATTCAACACCACAATGAACAATTTTGCTCGTTTTGAACGAATTATGCTCACTTTCGCACGATTCAGCCTCTAATTCGCACATATCCGCTGCAATTCGACTCTGTACTATCTAGTTATGTTAAGTTATAATATCTGAGCACAATTCAACACCACAATGAACAATTTTGCTCGTTTTGCACGAATTAAGCTCATTTTCGCACGATTCAGCCTCTAATTCGCACATATCCGCTGTAATTCGACTCTGAACTATCTAGTTATGTTAAGTTATCCCATCTGAGCACAATTCAACACCACAATGTACAATTTTGCTCGTTTTGCACGAATTTTGCTCGTTTTGAACGAATTTTGCTCATTTTCGAACGATTCAGCCTCTAATTCGCACATATCCGCTGCAATTCGACTCTGTACTATCTAGTTATGTTAAGTTATCCTATCTGAGCACAATTCAACACCACAATGAACAATTTTGCTCGTTTTGCACGAATTTTGCTCGTTTTGAACGAATTTTGCTCATTTTCGAACGATTCAGCCTCTAATTCGCACATATCCGCTGTAATTCGACTCTGTACTATCTAGTCATGTTAAGTTATCGTAACTGAGCATAATTCAACTCCACAATGAACAATTTTGCTCCTTTTGAACGAATTATGCTCATTTTGGCACGATTCAGCCTCTAATTCGCACATATCCGCTGCAATTCGACTCTGTACTATCTAGTTATGTTAAGTTATCCTATCTGAGCACAATTCAACACCACAATGAACAATTTTGCTCGTTTTGCACGAATTTTGCTCGTTTTGAACGAATTTTGCTCATTTTCGAACGATTCAGCCTCTAATTCGCACATATCCGCAGTAATTCGACTCCGTACTATCTAGTTATGTTAAGTTATCCTATCTGAGCACAATTCAACACCGCAACGAACAATCTTGCTCGTTCTGCACGAATTATGCTCATTTTCGCACGATTCAGCCTCTAATTCGCACATATCTTCTGTAATTCGACTCTGTACTTTCTAGTTATGTTAGGTTATGGTAACTGAGGACAATTCAACACCACAATGAACAATTTTGCTCGTTTTGAACGAATTATGCTCATTTTCGCACGATTCAGCCTCTAATTCGCACATATCCGCAGTAATTCGACTCTGTACTATCTAGTCATGTTAAGTTATCGTAACTGAGCACAATTCAACACCACAATGAACAATTTTGCTCGTTTTGGACGAATTATGCTCATTTTCGCACGATTCAGCCTCTAATTCGCACATATCCGCTGTAATTCGACTCTGTACTATCTAGTTATGTTAAGTTATCCTATCTGAGCACAATTCAACACCACAATGAACAATTTTGCTCGTTTTGAACGAATTATGCTCATTTTCGCACGATTCAGCCTCTATTTCGAACATATCCGCAGTAATTCGACTCTGTACTATCTAGTCATGTTAAGTTATCGTAACTGAACACAATTCAACACCACAATGAACAATTTTGCTCGTTTTGAACGAATTGTGCTCATTTTCGCACGATTCAGCCTCTAATTCGCACATATCCGCTGTAATTCGACTCTGTACTATCTAGTTATGTTAAGTTATACTATCTGAGCACAATTCGACACCACAATGAACAATTTTGCTCGTTTTGCACGAATTATGCTCATTTTCGCACGATTCAGCCTCTAATTCGCACATATCCGCTGTAATTCGACTCTGAACTATCTAGTTATGTTAAGTTATCCCATCTGAGCACAATTCAACACCACAATGTACAATTTTGCTCGTTTTGCACGAATTTTGCTCGTTTTGAACGAATTTTGCTCATTTTCGAACGATTCAGCCTCTAATTCGCACATATCCGCTGTAATTCGACTCTGTACTATCTAGTTATGTTAAGTTATCCTATCTGAGCACAATTCGACACCACAATGAACAATTTTGCTCGTTTTGCACGAATTATGCTCATTTTCGCACGATTCAGCCTCTAATTCGCACATATCCGCTGTAATTCGACTCTGTACTATCTAGTCATGTTAAGTTCTCGTAACTGAGCATAATTCAACAGCACAATGGACAATTTTGCTCCTTTTGAACGAATTATGCTCATTTTGGCACGATTCAGCCTCTAATTCGCACATATCCGCTGCAATTCGACTCTGTACTATCTAGTTATGTTAAGTTATCCTATCTGAGCACAATTCAACACCACAACGAACACTTTTGCTCGTTTTGCACGAATTATGCTCATTTTCGCACGATTCAGCCTCTAATTCGCACATATCCGCTGTAATTCGACTCTGTACTATCTAGTCATGTTAAGTTATCGTAACTGAGCACAATTCAACACCACAATGAACAATTTTGCTCGTTTTGAACGAATTATGCTCATTTTCGCACGATTCAGCCTCTAATTCGCACATATCCGCTGTAATTCGACTCTGTACTATCTAGTCATGTTAAGTTATCGTAACTGAGCACAATTCAACACCACAATGAACAATTTTGCTCGTTTTGCACGAATTAAGCTCATTTTCGCACGATTCAGCCTCTAATTCGCACATATCCGCTGTAGTTCGACTCTGTACTACCTAGTTATGTTAAGTTATCCTATCTGAGCACAATTCAACACCACAATGAACAATTTTGCTCGTTTTGAACGAATTATGCTCATTTTCGCACGATTCAGCCTCTAATTCGCACATATCTTCTGTAATTCGACTCTGTACTTTCTAGTTATGTTAGGTTATGGTAACTGAGGACAATTCAACACCACAATGAACAATTTTGCTCGTTTTGAACGAATTATGCTCATTTTCGCACGATTCAGCCTCTAATTCGCACATATCCGCAGTAATTCGACTCTGTACTATCTAGTCATGTTAAGTTATCGTAACTGAGCACAATTCAACACCACAATGAACAATTTTGCTCGTTTTGGACGAATTATGCTCATTTTCGCACGATTCAGCCTCTAATTCGCACATATCCGCTGTAATTCGACTCTGTACTATCTAGTTATGTTAAGTTATCCTATCTGAGCACAATTCAACACCACAATGAACAATTTTGCTCGTTTTGAACGAATTATGCTCATTTTCGCACGATTCAGCCTCTAATTCGAACATATCCGCAGTAATTCGACTCTGTACTATCTAGTCATGTTAAGTTATCGTAACTGAGCACAATTCAACACCACAATGAACAATTTTGCTCGTTTTGAACGAATTGTGCTCATTTTCGCACGATTCAGCCTCTAATTCGCACATATCCGCTGTAATTTGACTCTGTACTATCTAGTCATGTTAAGTTATCGTAACTGAGCACAATTCAACACCACAATGAACAATTTTGCTCGTTTTGAACGAATTATGCTCTCTTTCGCACGATTCAGCCTCTAATTCGCACATATCCGCTGCAATACGACTCTGTACTATGTAGTTATGTTAAGTTATCCTATCCGAGCACAATTCAACACCACAATGAACAATTTTGCTCGTTTTGCACGAATTATGCTCGTTTTGAACGAATTTTGCTCATTTTCGAACGATTCAGCCTCTAATTCGCACATATCCGCTGTAATTCGCCTCTGTACTATCTAGTTATGTTAAGTTATCCTATCTGAGCACAATTCAACACCACAATGAACAATTTTGCTCGTTTTGCACGAATTTTGCTCGTTTTGAACGAATTTTGCTCATTTTCGAACGATTCAGCCTCTAATTCGCACATATCCGCTGTAATTCGCCTCTGTACTATCTAGTTATGTTAAGTTATCCTATCTGAGCACAATTCAACACCACAATGAACAATTTTGCTCGTTTTGCACGAATTTTGCTCGTTTTGAACGAATTTTGCTCATTTTCGAACGATTCAGCCTCTAATTCGCACATATCCGCTGTAATTCGCCTCTGTACTATCTAGCTATGTTAAGTTATCCTATCTGAACACAATTCAACACCACAATGAACAATTTTGCTCGTTTTGCACGAATTTTGCTCGTTTTGAACGATTCAGCCTCTAATTTGCACATATCCGCTGCAATTCGACTCTGTACTATGTAGTTATGTTAAGTTATCCTATCTGAGCACAATTCAACACCACAATGAACAATTTTGCTCGTTTTGCACGAATTTTGCTCGTTTTGAACGAATTTTGCTCATTTTCGAACGATTCAGCCTCTAATTCGCACATATCCGCTGTAATTCGACTCTGTACTATCTAGTTATGTTAAGTTATACTATCTGAGCACAATTCGACACCACAATGAACAATTTTGCTCGTTTTGCACGAATTATGCTCATTTTCGCACGATTCAGCCTCTAATTCGCACATATCCGCTGTGATTCGACTCTGTCCCATCTAGATATGTTAAGTTATCGTAACTGAGCACAATTCGACACCACAATGAACAATGTTGCTCGTAATGAAAGAATAATGCTCATTTTCGCACGATTCAGCCTCTAATTCGCACATATCTACTGTAATTCGACTCTGTACTATCTAGTTATGTTAGGTTATTGTAACTGAGCACAATTCAACACCACAATGAACAATTTTGCTCGTTTTGAACGAATTATGCTCATTTTCGCACGATTCAGCCTCTAATTCGCACATATCCGCTGTAATTCGACTCTGTACTATCTAGTTATGTTAAGTTATCCTATCTGAGCACAATTCAACCCCACAATGAACAATTTTGCTCGTTTTGCACGAATTTTGCTCGTTTTGAACGATTCAGCCTCTAATTCGCACATATCCGCTGCAATACGACTCTGTACTATGTAGTTATGTTAAGTTATCCTATCCGAGCACAATTCAACACCACAATGAACAATTTTGCTCGTTTTGCACGAATTATGCTCGTTTTGAACGAATTTTGCTCATTTTCGAACGATTCAGCCTCTAATTCGCACATATCCGCTGTAATTCGCCTCTGTACTATCTAGTTATGTTAAGTTATCCTATCTGAGCACAATTCAACACCACAATGAACAATTTTGCTCGTTTTGCACGAATTTTGCTCGTTTTGAACGAATTTTGCTCATTTTCGAACGATTCAGCCTCTAATTCGCACATATCCGCTGTAATTCGACTCTGTACTATCTAGTTATGTTAAGTTATACTATCTGAGCACAATTCGACACCACAATGAACAATTTTGCTCGTTTTGCACGAATTATGCTCATTTTCGCACGATTCAGCCTCTAATTCGCACATATCCGCTGTAATTCGACTCTGAACTATCTAGTTATGTTAAGTTATCCCATCTGAGCACAATTCAACACCACAATGTACAATTTTGCTCGTTTTGCACGAATTTTGCTCGTTTTGAACGAATTTTGCTCATTTTCGAACGATTCAGCCTCTAATTCGCACATATCCGCTGCAATTCGACTCTGTACTATCTAGTTATGTTAAGTTATCCTATCTGAGCACAATTCAACACCACAATGAACAATTATGCTCGTTTTGCACGAATTATGCTCATTTTCGCACGATTCAGCCTCTAATTCGCACATATCCGCTGTAATTCGACTCTGTACTATCTAGTCATGTTAAGTTATCGTAACTGAGCACAATTCAACACCACAATGAACAATTTTGCTCGTTTTGCACGAATTAAGCTCATTTTCGCACGATTCAGCCTCTAATTCGCACATATCCGCTGTAATTCGACTCTGTACTACCTAGTTATGTTAAGTTATCCTATCTGAGCACAATTCAACACCACAATGAACAATTTTGCTCGTTTTGAACGAATTATGCTCATTTTCGCACGATTCAGCCTCTAATTCGCACATATCTTCTGTAATTCGACTCTGTACTTTCTAGTTATGTTAGGTTATGGTAACTGAGGACAATTCAACACCACAATGAACAATTTTGCTCGTTTTGAAGGAATTATGCTCTCTTTCGCACGATTCAGCCTCTAATTCGCACATATCCGCGGTAATTCGACTCTGTACTATCTAGTCATGTTAAGTTATCGTAACTGAGCACAATTCAACACCACAATGAACAATTTTGCTCGTTTTGAACGAATTATGCTCTCTTTCGCACGATTCAGCCTCTAATTCGCACATATCCGCTGTAATTCGACTCTGTACTATCTAGTTATGTTAAGTTATCCTATCTGAGCACAATTCAACACCACAATGAACAATTTTGCTCGTTTTGCACGAATTTTGCTCGTTTTGAACGATTCAGCCTCTAATTCGCACATATCCGCTGCAATACGACTCTGTACTATGTAGTTATGTTAAGTTATCCTATCCGAGCACAATTCAACACCACAATGAACAATTTTGCTCGTTTTGCACGAATTATGCTCGTTTTGAACGAATTTTGCTCATTTTCGAACGATTCAGCCTCTAATTCGCACATATCCGCTGTAATTCGCCTCTGTACTATCTAGTTATGTTAAGTTATCCTATCTGAGCACAATTCAGCACCACAATGAACAATTTTGCTCGTTTTGCACGAATTTTGCTCGTTTTGAACGAATTTTGCTCATTTTCGAACGATTCAGCCTCTAATTCGCACATATCCGCTGTAATTCGACTCTGTACTATCTAGTTATGTTAAGTTATCCTATCTGAGCACAATTCGACACCACAATGAACAATTTTGCTCGTTTTGCACGAATTATGCTCATTTTCGCACGATTCAGCCTCTAATTCGCACATATCCGCTGTAATTCGACTCTGTACTATCTAGTCATGTTAAGTTCTCGTAACTGAGCATAATTCAACACCACAATGAACAATTTTGCTCCTTTTGAACGAATTATGCTCATTTTGGCACGATTCAGCCTCTAATTCGCACATATCCGCTGCAATTCGACTCTGTACTATCTAGTTATGTTAAGTTATCCTATCTGAGCACAATTCAACACCACAACGAACACTTTTGCTCGTTTTGCACGAATTATGCTCATTTTCGCACGATTCAGCCTCTAATTCGCACATATCCGCTGCAATTCGACTCTGTACTATCTAGTTATGTTAAGTTATCCTATCTGAGCACAATTCAACACCACAATGAACAATTTTGCTCGTTTTGCACGAATTTTGCTCGTTTTGAACGAATTTTGCTCATTTTCGAACGATTCAGCCTCTAATTCGCACATATCCGCTGTAATTCGACTCTGTACTATCTAGTTATGTTAAGTTATCCTATCTGAGCACAATTCGTCACCACAATGAACAATGTTGCTCGTTTTGCACGAATTATGCTCATTTTCGCACGATTCAGCCTCTAATTCGCACATATCCGCTGTAATTCGACTCTGTACTATCTAGTCATGTTAAGTTATCGTAACTGAGCACAATTCAACACCACAATGAACAATTTTGCTCGTTTTGAACGAATTATGCTCATTTTCGCACGATTCAGCCTCTAATTCGCACATATCCGCTGTAATTCGACTCTGTACTATCTAGTCATGTTAAGTTATCGTAACTGAGCACAATTCAACACCACAATGAACAATTTTGCTCGTTTTGCACGAATTAAGCTCATTTTCGCACGATTCAGCCTCTAATTCGCACATATCCGCTGTAGTTCGACTCTGTACTACCTAGTTATGTTAAGTTATCCTATCTGAGCACAATTCAACACCACAATGAACAATTTTGCTCGTTTTGAACGAATTATGCTCATTTTCGCACGATTCAGCCTCTAATTCGCACATATCTTCTGTAATTCGACTCTGTACTTTCTACTTATGTTAGGTTATGGTAACTGAGGACAATTCAACACCACAATGAACAATTTTGCTCGTTTTGAACGAATTATGCTCATTTTCGCACGATTCAGCCTCTAATTCGCACATATCCGCAGTAATTCGACTCTGTACTATCTAGTCATGTTAAGTTATCGTAACTGAGCACAATTCAACACCACAATGAACAATTTTGCTCGTTTTGGACGAATTATGCTCATTTTCGCACGATTCAGCCTCTAATTCGCACATATCCGCTGTAATTCGACTCTGTACTATCTAGTTATGTTAAGTTATCCTATCTGAGCACAATTCAACACCACAATGAACAATTTTGCTCGTTTTGAACGAATTATGCTCATTTTCGCACGATTCAGCCTCTAATTCGAACATATCCGCAGTAATTCGACTCTGTACTATCTAGTCATGTTAAGTTATCGTAACTGAGCACAATTCAACACCACAATGAACAATTTTGCTCGTTTTGAACGAATTATGCTCATTTTCGCACGATTCAGCCTCTAATTCGCACATATCCGCTGTAATTCGACTCTGTACTATCTAGTTATGTTAAGTTATCCTATCTGAGCACAATTCAACCCCACAATGAACAATTTTGCTCGTTTTGCACGAATTTTGCTCGTTTTGAACGATTCAGCCTCTAATTCGCACATATCCGCTGCAATACGACTCTGTACTATGTAGTTATGTTAAGTTATCCTATCCGAGCACAATTCAACACCACAATGAACAATTTTGCTCGTTTTGCACGAATTATGCTCGTTTTGAACGAATTTTGCTCATTTTCGAACGATTCAGCCTCTAATTCGCACATATCCGCTGTAATTCGCCTCTGTACTATCTAGTTATGTTAAGTTATCCTATCTGAGCACAATTCAACACCACAATGAACAATTTTGCTCGTTTTGCACGAATTTTGCTCGTTTTGAACGAATTTTGCTCATTTTCGAACGATTCAGCCTCTAATTCGCACATATCCGCTGTAATTCGACTCTGTACTATCTAGTTATGTTAAGTTATACTATCTGAGCACAATTCGACACCACAATGAACAATTTTGCTCGTTTTGCACGAATTATGCTCATTTTCGCACGATTCAGCCTCTAATTCGCACATATCCGCTGTAATTCGACTCTGAACTATCTAGTTATGTTAAGTTATCCCATCTGAGCACAATTCAACACCACAATGTACAATTTTGCTCGTTTTGCACGAATTTTGCTCGTTTTGAACGAATTTTGCTCATTTTCGAACGATTCAGCCTCTAATTCGCACATATCCGCTGCAATTCGACTCTGTACTATCTAGTTATGTTAAGTTATCCTATCTGAGCACAATTCAACACCACAATGAACAATTATGCTCGTTTTGCACGAATTATGCTCATTTTCGCACGATTCAGCCTCTAATTCGCAGATATCCGCTGCAATTCGACTCTGTACTATCTAGTTATGTTAAGTTATCCTATCTGAGCACAATTCAACACCACAATGAACAATTTTGCTCGTTTTGCACGAATTTTGCTCGTTTTGAACGAATTTTGCTCATTTTCGAACGATTCAGACTCTAATTCGCACATATCCGCTGTAATTCGACTCTGTACTATCTAGTCATGTTAAGTTATCGTAACTGAGCACAATTCAACACCACAATGAACAATTTTGCTCGTTTTGCACGAATTAAGCTCATTTTCGCACGATTCAGCCTCTAATTCGCACATATCCGCTGTAATTCGACTCTGTACTACCTAGTTATGTTAAGTTATCCTATCTGAGCACAATTCAACACCACAATGAACAATTTTGCTCGTTTTGAACGAATTATGCTCATTTTCGCACGATTCAGCCTCTAATTCGCACATATCTTCTGTAATTCGACTCTGTACTTTCTAGTTATGTTAGGTTATGGTAACTGAGGACAATTCAACACCACAATGAACAATTTTGCTCGTTTTGAAGGAATTATGCTCATTTTCGCACGATTCAGCCTCTAATTCGCACATATCCGCAGTAATTCGACTCTGTACTATCTAGTCATGTTAAGTTATCGTAACTGAGCACAATTCAACACCACAATGAACAATTTTGCTCGTTTTGGACGAATTATGCTCATTTTCGCACGATTCAGCCTCTAATTCGCACATATCCGCTGTAATTCGACTCTGTACTATCTAGTTATGTTAAGTTATCCTATCTGAGCACAATTCAACACCACAATGAACAATTTTGCTCGTTTTGAACGAATTATGCTCATTTTCGCACGATTCAGCCTCTAATTCGAACATATCCGCAGTAATTCGACTCTGTACTATCTAGTCATGTTAAGTTATCGTAACTGAGCACAATTCAACACCACAATGAACAATTTTGCTCGTTTTGAACGAATTATGCTCACTTTCGCACGATTCAGCCTCTAATTCGCACATATCCGCTGCAATTCGACTCTGTACTATCTAGTTATGTTAAGTTATCCTATCTGAGCACAATTCAACACCGCAACGAACAATTTTGCTCGTTCTGCACGAATTATGCTCATTTTCGCACGATTCAGCCTCTAATTCGCACATATCCGCTGCAATTCGACTCTGTACTATCTAGTTATGTTAAGTTATCCTATCTGAGCACAATTCAACACCACAATGAACAATTTTGCTCGTTTTGCACGAATTTTGCTCGTTTTGAACGAATTTTGCTCATTTTCGAACGATTCAGCCTCTAATTCGCACATATCCGCTGTAATTCGACTCTGTACTATCTAGTTATGTTAAGTTATCCTATGTGAGCACAAATCGATACCACAATGAACAATTATGCTCGTTTTGCACGAATTATGCTCATTTTCGCACGATTCAGCCTCTAATTCGCACATATCCGCTGCAATTCGACTCTGTACTATCTAGTTATGTTAAGTTATCCTATCTGAGCACAATTCAACACCACAATGAACAATTTTGCTCGTTTTGCACGAATTTTGCTCGTTTTGAACGAATTTTGCTCATTTTCGAACGATTCAGCCTCTAATTCGCACATATCCGCTGTAATTCGACTCTGTACTATCTAGTTATGTTAAGTTATCCTATCTGAGCACAATTCGACACCACAATGAACAATGTTGCTCGTTTTGCACGAATTATGCTCATTTTCGCACGATTCAGCCTCTAATTCGCACATATCCGCTGTAATTCGACTCTGTACTATCTAGTCATGTTAAGTTATCGTAACTGAGCACAATTCAACACCACAATGAACAATTTTGCTCGTTTTGAACGAATTATGCTCATTTTCGCACGATTCAGCCTCTAATTCGCACATATCTGCTGTAATTCGACTCTGTACTATCTAGTCATGTTAGGTTATCGTAACTGAGCACAATTCAACACCACAATGAACAATTTTGCTCGTTTTGCACGAATTAAGCTCATTTTCGCACGATTCAGCCTCTAATTCGCACATATCCGCTGTAATTCGACTCTGTACTATCTAGTTATGTTAAGTTATCCTATCTGAGCACAATTCGACACCACAATGAACAATGTTGCTCGTTTTGCACGAATTATGCTCATTTTCGCACGATTCAGCCTCTAATTCGCACATATCCGCTGTAATTCGACTCTGTACTATCTAGTCATGTTAAGTTATCGTTACTGAGCACAATTCAACACCACAATGAACAATTTTGCTCGTTTTGAACGAATTATGCTCATTTTCGCACGATTCAGCCTCTAATTCGCACATATCCGCTGCAATTCGACTCTGTACTATCTAGTTATGTTAAGTTATCCTATCTGAGCACAATTCAACACCACAATGAACAATTTTGCTCGTTTTGCACGAATTTTGCTCGTTTTGAACGAATTTTGCTCATTTTCGAACGATTCAGCCTCTAATTCGCACATATCCGCTGTAATTCGACTCTGTACTATCTAGTTATGTTAAGTTATCCTATGTGAGCACAAATCGACACCACAATGAACAATTATGCTCGTTTTGCACGAATTATGCTCATTTTCGCACGATTCAGCCTCTAATTCGCACATATCCGCTGCAATTCGACTCTGTACTATCTAGTTATGTTAAGTTATCCTATCTGAGCACAATTCAACACCACAATGAACAATTTTCCTCGTTTTGCACGAATTTTGCTCGTTTTGAACGAATTTTGCTCATTTTCGAACGATTCAGCCTCTAAATCGCACATATCCGCTGTAATTCGACTCTGTACTATCTAGTTATGTTAAGTTATCCTATCTGAGCACAATTCGACACCACAATGAACAATTTTGCTCGTTTTGCACGAATTATGCTCATTTTCGCACGATTCAGCCTCTAATTCGCACATATCCGCTGTAATTCGACTCTGTACTATCTAGTCATGTTAAGTTATCGTAACTGAGCATAATTCAACACCACAATGAACAATTTTGCTCGTTTTGCACGAATTTTGCTCGTTTTGAACGAATTTTGCTCATTTTCGAACGATTCAGCCTCTAATTCGCACATATCCGCTGTAATTCGACTCTGTACTATCTAGTTATGTTAAGTTATCCTATCTGAGCACAATTCGACACCACAATGAACAATGTTGCTCGTTTTGCACGAATTATGCTCATTTTCGCACGATTCAGCCTCTAATTCGCACATATCCGCTGTAATTCGACTCTGTACTATCTAGTCATGTTAAGTTATCGTAACTGAGCACAATTCAACACCACAATGAACAATTTTGCTCGTTTTGAACGAATTATGCTCATTTTCGCACGATTCAGCCTCTAATTCGCACATATCCGCTGTAATTCGACTCTGTACTATCTAGTCATGTTAAGTTATCGTAACTGAGCACAATTCAACACCACAACGAACAATTTTGCTCGTTTTGCACGAATTATGCTCATTTTCGCACGATTCAGCCTCTAATTCGCACATATCCGCTGCAATTCGACTCTGTACTATCTATTTATGTTAAGTTATCCTATCTGAGCACAATTCAACAGCACAATGAACAATTTTGCTCGTTTTGCACGAATTTTGCTCGTTTTGAACGAATTTTGCTCATTTTCGAACGATTCAGCCTCTAATTCGCACATATCCGCTGTAATTCCACTCTGTACTATCTAGTTTTGTTAAGTTATCCTATCTGAGCACAATTGAACACCACAATGAACAATTTTGCTCGTTTTGCACGAATTTTGCTCGTTTTGAACGAATTTTGCTCATTTTCGAACGATTCAGCCTCTAATTCGCACATATCCGCTGTGATTCGACTCTGTCCCATCTAGTTATGTTAGGTTATCGAAACTGAGCACAATTCGACACCACAATGAACAATTTTGCTAGTAATGAACGAATAATGCTCATTTTCGCACGATTCAGCCTCTAATTCGCACATATCTTCTGTAATTCGACTCTGTACTATCTAGTTATGTTAGGTTATGGTAACTGAGCACAATTCAACACCACAATGAACAATTTTGCTCGTTTTGAACGAATTATGCTCATTTTCGCACGATTCAGCCTCTAATTCGCACATATCCGCTGCAATTCGACTCTGTACTATCTAGTTATGTTAACTTATCCTATCTGAGCAGAATTCAACACCACAATGAACAATTTTGCTCGTTTTGCACGAATTTTGCTCGTTTTGAACGAATTTTGCTCATTTTCGAACGATTCAGCCTCTAATTCGCACATATCCGCTGTGATACGACTCTGTCCCATCTAGTTATGTTAGGTTATCGAAACTGAGCACAATTCGACACCACAATGAACAATTTTGCTCGTAATGAACGAATAATGCTCATTTTCGCACGATTCAGCCTCTAATTCGCACATATCTTCTGTAATTCGACTCTGTACTATCTAGTTATGTTAGGTTATGGTAACTGAGCACAATTCAACACCACAATGAACAATTTTGCTTGTTTTGAACGAATTATGCTCATTTTCGCACGATTCAGCCTCTAATTCGCACATATCCGCTGCAATTCGACTCTGTACTATCTAGTTATGTTAACTTATCCTATCTGAGCAGAATTCAACACCACAATGAACAATTTTGCTCGTTTTGCACGAATTATGCTCATTTTCGCACGATTCAGCCTCTAATTCGCACATATCCGCTGTAATTCCACTCTGTGCTATCTAGTTATGTTAAGTTATCCTATCTGAGAACAATTCAACACCACAATGAACAATTTTGCTCGTTTTGAACGAATTATGCTCATTTTCGCACGATTCAGCCTCTAATTCGCACATATCCGCTGCAATTCGACTCTGTACTATCTAGTTATGTTAAGTTATCCTATCTGAGCACAATTCAACACCACAATGAACAATTTTGCTCGTTTTGCACGAATTTTGCTCGTTTTGAACGAATTTTGCTCATTTTCGAACGATTCAGCCTCTAATTCGCACATATCCGCTGTAATTCGACTCTGTACTATCTAGTTATGTTAAGTTATCCTATCTGAGCACAATTCAACACCACAATGAACAATTTTGCTCGTTTTGCACGAATTTTGCTCGTTTTGAACGAATTTTGCTCATTTTCGAACGATTCAGCCTCTAATTCGCACATATCCGCTGTAATTCGACTCTGTACTATCTAGTTATGTTAAGTTATCCTATCTGAGCACAATTCGACACCACAATGAACAATGTTGCTCGTTTTGCACGAATTATGCTCATTTTCGCACGATTCAGCCTCTAATTCGCACATATCCGCTGTAATTCGACTCTGTACTATCTAGTCATGTTAAGTTATCGTAACTGAGCACAATTCAACACCACAATGAACAATTTTGCTCGTTTTGAACGAATTATGCTCATTTTCGCACGATTCAGCCTCTAATTCGCACATATCCGCTGTAATTCGACTCTGTACTATCTAGTCATGTTAAGTTATCGTATCTGAGCACAATTCAACACCACAACGAACAATTTTGCTCGTTTTGCACGAATTATGCTCATTTTCGAACGATTCAGCCTCTAATTCGCACATATCCGCTGTAATTCGACTCTGTACTATCTAGTCATGTTAAGTTATCCTATCTGAGCACAATTCAACACCACAACGAACAATTTTGCTCGTTTTGCACGAATTTTGCTCGTTTTAACGAATTTTGCTCATTTTCGAACGATTCAGCCTCTAATTCGCACATATCCGCTGCAATTCGACTCTGTACTATCTAGTTATGTTAAGTTATCCTATCTGAGCACAATTCAACACCACAATGAACAATTTTGCTCGTTTTGCACGAATTTTGCTCGTTTTGAAGGAATTTTGCTCATTTTCGAACGATTCAGCCTCTAATTCGCACATATCCGCTGTAATTCGACTCTGTACTATCTAGTTATGTTAAGTTATCCTATCTGAGCACAAATCGACACCACAATGAACAATCATGCTCGTTTTGCACGAATTATGCTCATTTTCGCACGATTCAGCCTCTAATTCGCACATATCCGCTGTAATTCGACTCTGTACTATCTAGTCATGTTATGTTATCGTAACTGAGCACAATTCAACACCACAATGAACAATTTTGCTCGTTTTGAACGAATTATGCTCATTTTCGAACGATTCAGCCTCTAATTCGCACATATCCGCTGTAATTCGACTCTGTACTATCTAGTCATGTTAAGTTATCCTATCTGAGCACAATTCAACACCACAACGAACAATTTTGCTCGTTTTGCACGAATTATGCTCATTTTCGCACGATTCAGCCTCTAATTCGCACATATCCGCTGCAATTCGACTCTGTACTATCTATTTATGTTAAGTTATCCTATCTGAGCACAATTCAACACCACAATGAACAATTTTGCTCGTTTTGCACGAATTTTGCTCGTTTTGAACGAATTTTGCTCATTTTCGAACGATTCAGCCTCTAATTCGCACATATCCGCTGTAATTCCACTCTGTACTATCTAGTTTTGTTAAGTTATCCTATCTGAGCACAATTGAACACCACAATGAACAATTTTGCTCGTTTTGCACGAATTTTGCTCGTTTTGAACGAATTTTGCACATTTTCGAACGATTCAGCCTCTAATTCGCACATATCCGCTGTGATTCGACTCTGTCCCATCTAGTTATGTTAGGTTATCGAAACTGAGCACAATTCGACACCACAATGAACAATTTTGCTAGTAATGAACGAATAATGCTCATTTTCGCACGATTCAGCCTCTAATTCGCACATATCTTCTGTAATTCGACTCTGTACTATCTAGTTATGTTAGGTTATGGTAACTGAGCACAATTCAACACCACAATGAACAATTTTGCTTGTTTTGAACGAATTATGCTCATTTTCGCACGATTCAGCCTCTAATTCGCACATATCCGCTGCAATTCGACTCTGTACTATCTAGTTATGTTAACTTATCCTATCTGAGCAGAATTCAACACCACAATGAACAATTTTGCTCGTTTTGCACGAATTATGCTCATTTTCGCACGATTCAGCCTCTAATTCGCACATATCCGCTGTAATTCCACTCTGTGCTATCTAGTTATGTTAAGTTATCCTATCTGAGAACAATTCAACACCACAATGAACAATTTTGCTCGTTTTGAACGAATTATGCTCATTTTCGCACGATTCAGCCTCTAATTCGCACATATCCGCTGCAATTCGACTCTGTACTATCTAGTTATGTTAAGTTATCCTATCTGAGCACAATTCAACACCACAATGAACAATTTTGCTCGTTTTGCACGAATTTTGCTCGTTTTGAACGAATTTTGCTCATTTTCGAACGATTCAGCCTCTAATTCGCACATATCCGCTGTAATTCGACTCTGTACTATCTAGTTATGTTAAGTTATCCTATCTGAGCACAAATCGACACCACAATGAACAATTATGCTCGTTTTGCAGGAATTATGCTCATTTTCGCACGATTCAGCCTCTAATTCGCACATATCCGCTGTAATTCGACTCTGTACTATCTAGTCATGTTATGTTATCGTAACTGAGCACAATTCAACACCACAATGAACAATTTTGCTCGTTTTGAACGAATTATGCTCATTTTCGCACGATTCAGCCTCTAATTCGCACATATCCGCTGTAATTCGACTCTGTACTATCTAGTCATGTTAAGTTATCGTTACTGAGCACAATTCAACACCACAATGAACAATTTTGCTCGTTTTGAACGAATTATGCTCATTTTCGCACGATTCAGCCTCTAATTCGCACATATCCGCTGCAATTCGACTCTGTACTATCTAGTTATGTTAAGTTATCCTATCTGAGCACAATTCAACACCACAATGAACAATTGTGCTCGTTTTGCACGAATTTTGCTCGTTTTGAACGAATTTTGCTCATTTTCGAACGATTCAGCCTCTAATTCGCACATATCCGCTGTAATTCGACTCTGTACTATCTAGTTATGTTAAGTTATCCTATGTGAGCACAAATCGACACCACAATGAACAATTATGCTCGTTTTGCACGAATTATGCTCATTTTCGCACGATTCAGCCTCTAATTCGCACATATCCGCTGCAATTCGACTCTGTACTATCTAGTTATGTTAAGTTATCCTATCTGAGCACAATTCAACACCACAATGAACAATTTTGCTCGTTTTGCACGAATTTTGCTCGTTTTGAACGAATTTTGCTCATTTTCGAACGATTCAGCCTCTAATTCGCACATATCCGCTGTAATTCGACTCTGTACTATCTAGTTATGTTAAGTTATCCTATCTGAGCACAATTCGACACCACAATGAACAATTTTGCTCGACTTGCACGAATTATGTTCATTTTCGCACGATTCAGCCTCTAATTCGCACATATCCGCTGTAATTCGAATCTGTACTATCTAGTCATGTTAAGTTATCGTAACTGAGCATAATTCAACACCACAATGAACAATTTTGCTCCTTTTGAACGAATTATGCTCATTTTGGCACGATTCAGCCTCTAATTCGCACATATCCGCTGCAATTCGACTCTGTACTATCTAGTTATGTTAAGTTATCCTATCTGAGCACAATTCAACACCACAACGAACACTTTTGCTCGTTTTGCACGAATTATGCTCATTTTCGCACGATTCAGCCTCTAATTCGCACATATCCGCTGCAATTCGACTCTGTACTATCTAGTTATGTTAAGTTATCCTATCTGAGCACAATTCAACACCACAATGAACAATTTTGCTCGTTTTGCACGAATTTTGCTCGTTTTGAACGAATTTTGCTCATTTTCGAACGATTCAGCCTCTAATTCGCACATATCCGCTGTAATTCGACTCTGTACTATCTAGTTATGTTAAGTTATCCTATCTGAGAACAATTCGACACCACAATGAACAATGTTGCTCGTTTTGCACGAATTATGCTCATTTTCGCACGATTCAGCCTCTAACTCGCACATATCCGCTGTAATTCGACTCTGTACTATCTAGTCATGTTAAGTTATCGTAACTGAGCACAATTCAACACCACAATGAACAATTTTGCTCGTTTTGAACGAATTATGCTCATTTTCGCACGATTCAGCCTCTAATTCGCACATATCCGCTGTAATTCGACTCTGTACTATCTAGTCATGTTAAGTTATCGTAACTGAGCACAATTCAACACCACAATGAACAATTTTGCTCGTTTTGCACGAATTAAGCTCATTTTCGCACGATTCAGCCTCTAATTCGCACATATCCGCTGTAATTCGACTCTGAACTATCTAGTTATGTTAGGTTATCCCATCTGAGCACAATTCAACACCACAATGAACAATTTTGCTCGTTTTGCACGAATTTTGCTCGTTTTAACGAATTTTGCTCATTTTCGAACGATTCAGCCTCTAATTCGCACATATCCGCTGCAATTCGACTCTGTACTATCTAGTTATGTTAAGTTATGCTATCTGAGCACAATTCGACATCACAATGAACAATTTTGCTCGTTTTGCACGAATTATGCTCATTTTCGCACGATTCAGCCTCTAATTCGCACATATCCGCTGTGATTCGACTCTGTCCCATCTAGTTATGTTAAGTTATCGTAACTGAGCACAATTCGACACCACAATGAACAATTTTGCTCGTTTTGAACGAATTATGCTCATTTTCGCACGATTCAGCCTCTAATTCGCACATATCCGCTGTAATTCGACTCTGTACTATCTAGTCATGTTATGTTATCGTAACTGAGCACAATTCAACACCACAATGAACAATTTTGCTCGTTTTGAACGAATTATGCTCATTTTCGAACGATTCAGCCTCTAATTCGCACATATCCGCTGTAATTCGACTCTGTACTATCTAGTTATGTTAAGTTATCCTATCTGAGCACAATTCAACACCACAACGAACAATTTTGCTCGTTTTGCACGAATTATGCTCATTTTCGCACGATTCAGCCTCTAATTCGCACATATCCGCTGTAATTCCACTCTGTACTATCTATTTATGTTAAGTTATCCTATCTGAGCACAATTCAACACCACAATGAACAATTTTGCTCGTTTTGCACGAATTTTGCTCGTTTTGAACGAATTTTACTCATTTTCGAACGATTCAGCCTCTAATTCGCACATATCCGCTGTAATTCCACTCTGTACTATCTAGTTTTGTTAAGTTATTCTATCTGAGCACAATTGAACACCACAATGAACAATTTTGCTCGTTTTGCACGAATTTTGCTCGTTTTGAACGAATTTTGCTCATTTTCGAACGATTCAGCCTCTAATTCGCACATATCCGCTGTGATTCGACTCTGTACTATCTAGTCATGTTAAGTTATCGTAACTGAGCACAATTCAACACCACAATGAACAATTTTGCTCGTTTTGAACGAATTATGCTCATTTTCGCACGATTCAGCCTCTAATTCGCACATATCCGCTGTAATTCGACTCTGTACTATCTAGTCATGTTAAGTTATCGTAACTGAGCACAATTCAACACCACAATGAACAATTTTGCTCGTTTTGAACGAATTATGCTCATTTTCGCACGATTCAGCCTCTAATTCGCACATATCCGCTGTAATTTGACACTGTACTATCTAGTCATGTTAAGTTATCGTAACTGAGCACAATTCAACACCACAATGAACAATTTTGCTCGTTTTGAACGAATTATGCTCATTTTCGCACGATTCAGCCTCTAATTCGCACATATCCGCTGTAATTCGACTCTGAACTATCTAGATATGTTAAGTTATCCTATCTGAGCACAATTCAACACCACAATGAACAATTTTGCTCGTTTTGCACGAATTTTGCTCATTTTCGAACGATTCAGCCTCTAATTCGCACATATCCGCTGTAATTCGACTCTGTACTATCTAGTTATGTTAAGTTATCCTATCTGAGCACAATTCAACACCACAACGAACAATTTTGCTCGTTTTGCACGAATTATGCTCATTTTCGCACGATTCAGCCTCTAATTCGCACATATCCGCTGCAATTCGACTCTGTACTATCTATTTATGTTAAGTTATCCTATCTGAGCACAACTCAACACCACAATGAACAATTTTGCTCGTTTGGCTCGAATTTTGCTCGTTTTGAACGAATTTTGCTCATTTTCGAACGATTCAGCCTCTAATTCGCACATATCCGCTGTAATTCCACTCTGTGCTATCTAGTTATGTTAAGTTATCTTATCTGAGCACAATTCAACACCACAATGAACAATTTTGCTCGTTTTGAACGAATTATGCTCATTTTCGCACGATTCAGCCTCTAATTCGCACATATCCGCTGTAATTCGACTCTGTACTATCTAGTCATGTTAAGTTATCGTAACTGAACACAATTCAACACCAGAATGAACAATTTTGCTCGTTTTGAACGAATTATGCTCATTTTCGCACGATTCAGCCTCTAATTCGCGTATATCCGCTGTAATTCGTCTCTGTACTATCTAGTTATGTTAAGTTATCCTGTCTGAGCACAATTCGACACCACAACGAACAATTTTGCTCGTTTTGCACGAATTATGCTCATTTTCGCACGATTCAGCCTCTAATTCGCACATATCCGCTGCAATTCGACTCTGTACTATCTAGTTATGTTAAGTTATCCTATCTGAGCACAATTCAACACCACAATGAACAATTTTCCTCGTTTTGAACGAATTATGCTCATTTTCGCACGATTCAGCCTCTAATTCGCACATATCCGCTGCAATTCGACTCTGTACTATCTAGTTATGTTAAGTTATCCTATCTGAGCACAATTCGACACCACAACGAACAATTTTGCTCGTTTTGCACGAATTATGCTCATTTTCGCACGATTCAGCCTCTAATTCGCACATATCCGCTGCAATTCGACTCTGTACTATCTAGTTATGTTAAGTTATCCTATGTGAGAACAATTCAACACCACAATGAACAATTTTGCTCGTTTTGAACGAATTATGCTCATTTTCGCACGATTCAGCCTCTAATTCGCACATATCCGCTGTAATTTGACTCTGTACTATCTAGTTATGTTAAGTTATCGTAACTGAGCACAATTCGGCACCACAATGAACAATTTTGCTCGTTTTGAACGAATTATGCTCATTTTCGCACGATTCAGCCTCTAATTCGCACATATCCGCTGTAATTTGACTCTGTACTATCTAGTTATGTTAAGTTATCGTAACTGAGCACAATTCAACACCACAATGAACAATTTTGCTCGTTTTGCACGAATTATGCTCATTTTCGCACGATTCAGCCTCTAATTCGCACATATACGCTGTAATTCCACTCTGTGCTATCTAGTTATGTTAAGTTATCCTATCTGAGCACAATTCAACACCACAAGGAACAATTTTGCTCGTTTTGCACGAATTATGCTCATTTTCGCACGATTCAGCCTCTAATTCGCACATATCCGCTGTAATTCCACTCTGTGCTATCTAGTTATGTTAAGTTATCCTATCTGAGCACAATTCGACACCACAACGAACAATTTTGCTCGTTTTGAACGAATTATGCTCATTTTCGCACGATTCAGCCTCTAATTCGCACATATCCGCTGCAATTCGACTCTGTACTATCTAGTTATGTTAAGTTATCCTATCTGAGCACAATTCAACACCACAATGAACAATTTTGCTCGTTTTGCACGAATTTTGCTCGTTTTGAACAAGTTTTGCTCATTTTCGAACGATTCAGCCTCTAATTCGCACATATCCGCTGTAATTCGACTCTGTACTATCTAGTTATGTTAAGTTATCCTATCTGAGCACAATTCGACACCACAATGAACAATTTTGCTCGTTTTGCACGAATTATGCTCATTTTCGCACGATTCAGCCTCTAATTCGCACATATCCGCTGTAATTCGACTCTGTACTATCTAGTCATGTTAAGTTATCGTAACTGAGCACAATTCAACACCACAATGAACAATTTTGCTCGTTTTGAACGAATTATGCTCATTTTCGCACGATTCGGCCTCTAATTCGCACATATCCGCTGTAATTCGACTCTGTACTATCTAGTCATGTTAAGTTATCCTATCTGAGAACAATTCAACACCACAATGAACAATTTTGCTCGTTTTGAACGAATTATGCTCATTTTCGCACGATTCAGCCTCTAATTCGCACATATCCGCTGCAATTCGACTCTGTACTATCTAGTTATGTTAAGTTATCTTATCTGAGCACAATTCAACACCACAATGAACAATTTTGCTCGTTTTGAACGAATTATGCTCATTTTCGCACGATTCAGCCTCTAATTCGCACATATCCGCTGTAATTCGACTCTGTACTATCTAGTTATGTTAAGTTATCCTATCTGAGCACAATTCAACACCACAATGAACAATTCTGCTCGTTTTGCACGAATAATGCTCATTTTCGCACGATTCAGCCTCTAATTCGCACATATCCGCTGTAATTCCACTCTGTGCTATCTAGTTATGTTAAGTTATCCTATCTGAGCACAATTCAACACCACAATGAACAATTTTGCTCGTTTTGCACGAATTATGCTCATTTTCGCACGATTCAGCCTCTAATTCGCACATATCCGCTGTAATTCCACTCTGTGCTATCTAGTTATGTTAAGTTATCCTGTCTGAGCACAATTCGACACCACAACGAACAATTTTGCTCGTTTTGCACGAATTATGCTCATTTTCGCACGATTCAGCCTCTAATTCGCACATATCCGCTACAATTCGACTCTGTACTATCTAGCTATGTTAAGTTATCCTATCTGAGCACAATTCAACACCACAATGAACAATTTTGCTCGTTTTGCACGAATTTTGCTCGTTTTGAACGAATTTTGCTCATTTTCGCACGATTCAGCCTCTAATTCGCACATATCCGCTGTAATTCGACTCTGTACTATCTAGTCATGTTAAGTTATCGTAACTGAACACAATTCAACACCAGAATGAACAATTTTGCTCGTTTTGAACGAATTATGCTCGTTTTGAACGAATTTTGCTCATTTTCGAACGATTCAGCCTCTAATTCGCACATATCCGCTGTAATTCGACTCTGTACTATCTAGTTATGTTAAGTTATCCTATCTGAGCACAATTCGACACCACAATGAACAATTTTGCTCGTTTTGCACGAATTATGCTCATTTTCGCACGATTCATCCTCTAATTCGCACATATCCGCTGTAATTCGACTCTGTACTATCTAGTTATGTTAAGTTATCCTATCTGAGCACAATTCGACACCACAATGAACAATTTTGCTCGTTTTGCACGAATTATGCTCATTTTCGCACGATTCAGCCTCTAATTCGCACATATCCGCTGCACTTCGACTCTGTACTATCTAGTTATGTTAAGTTATCCTATCTGAGCACAATTCGACACCACAATGAACAATTTTGCTCGTTTTGAACGAATTTTGCTCATTTTCGCACGATTCAGCCTCTAATTCGCACATATCCGCTGTAATTCGACTCTGTACTATCTAGTCATGTTAAGTTATCGTAACTGAACACAATTCAACATCAGAATGAACAATTTTGCTCGTTTTGAACGAATTATGCTCATTTTCGCACGATTAAGCCTCTAATTCGCGTATATCCGCTGTAATTCGACTCTGTACTATCTAGTTATGTTAAGTTATCCTGTCTGAGCACAATTCGACACCACAACGAACAATTTTGCTCGTTTTGCACGAATTATGCTCATTTTCGCACGATTCAGCCTCTAATTCGCACATATCCGCTGCAATTCGACTCTGTACTATCTAGTTATGTTAAGTTATCCTATCTGAGCACAATTCAACACCACAATGAACAATTTTGCTCGTTTTGCACGAATTTTGCTCGTTTTGAACGAATTTTGCTCATTTTCGAACGATTCAGCCTCTAATTCGCACATATCCGCTGTAATTCGACTCTGTACTATCTAGTTATGTTAAGTTATCCTATCTGAGCACAATTCGACACCACAATGAACAATTTTGCTCGTTTTGCACGAATTATGCTCATTTTCGCACGATTCATCCTCTAATTCGCACATATCCGCTGTAATTCGACTCTGTACTATCTAGTTATGTTAAGTTATCCTATCTGGGCACAATTCGACACCACAATGAACAATTTTGCTCGTTTTGCACGAATTATGCTCATTTTCGCACGATTCAGCCTCTAATTCGCACATATCCGCTGTAATTCGACTCTGTACTATCTAGTCATGTTAAGTTATCGTAACTGAGCACAATTCAACACCACAATGAACAATTTTGCTCGTTTTGAACGAATTATGCTCATTTTCGCACGATTCGGCCTCTAATTCGCACATATCCGCCGTAATTCGACTCTGTACTATCTAGTCATGTTAAGTTATCGTAACTGAGCACAATTCAACACCACAATGAACAATTTTGCTCGTTTTGAACGAATTATGCTCATTTTCGCACGATTCAGCCTCTAATTCGCACATATCCGCTGTAATTCGACTCTGTACTATCTAGTTATGTTAAGCTATCCTATCTGAGCACAATTCAACACCACAACGAACAATTTTACTCGTTTTGCACGAATTATGCTCATTTTCGCACGATTCAGCCTCTAATTCGCACATATCCGCTGTAATTCGACTCTGTACTATCTAGTTATGTTAAGCTATCCTATCTGAGCACAATTCGACACCACAATGAACAATATTGCTCGTTTTGCACGAATTATGCTCATTTTCGCACGATTCAGCCTCTAATTCGCACATATCCGCTGTGATTCGACTCTGTCCCATCTAGTTATGTTAAGTTATCGTAACTCAGCACAATTCGACACCAGAATGAACAATTTTGCTCGTTTTGCACGAATTATGCTCATTTTCGCACGATTCAGCCTCTAATTCGCACATATCCGCTGCACTTCGACTCTGTACTATCTAGTTATGTTAAGTTATCCTATCTGAGCACAATTCGACACCACAATGAACAATTTTGCTCGTTTTGAACGAATTTTGCTCATTTTCGCACGATTCAGCCTCTAATTCGCACATATCCGCTGCAATTCGACTCTGTACTATCTAGTTATGTTAAGTTATCGTAACTGAGCACAATTCGGCACCACAATGAACAATTTTGCTCGTTTTGAACGAATTATGCTCATTTTCGCACGATTCAGCCTCTAATTCGCACATATCCGCTGTAATTTGACTCTGTACTATCTAGTCATGTTAAGTTATCGTAACTGAGCACAATTCAACACCACAATGAACAATTTTGCTCGTTTTGCACGAATTATGCTCATTTTCGCACGATTCAGCCTCTAATTCGCACATATCCGCTGTAATTCCACTCTGTACTATCTAGTTATGTTAAGTTATCCTATCTGAGCACAATTCAACACCACAATGAACAATTTTGCTCGTTTTGCACGAATTATGCTCATTTTCGCACGATTCAGCCTCTAATTCGCACATTCCCGTGCAATTCGACTCTGTACTATCTAGTTATGTTAAGTTATCCTATCTGAGCACAATTCGACACCACAATGAACAATTTTGCTCGTTTTGCACGAATTATGCTCATTTTCGCACGATTCAGCCTCTAATTCGCACATATCCGCTGCAATTCGACTCTGTACTATCTAGTTATGTTAAGTTATCCTATCTGAGCACAATTCAACACCACAATGAACAATTTTGCTCGTTTTGCACGAATTTTGCTCGTTTTGCACGAATTATGCTCATTTTCGCACGATTCAGCCTCTAATTCGCACATATCCGTTGCAATTCGACTCTGTACTATCTAGTTATGTTAATTTATCCTATCTGAGCACAATTCAACACCACAATGAACAATTTTGCTCGTTTTGAACGAATTTTGCTCATTTTCGAACGATTCAGCCTCTAATTCGCACATATCCGCTGTAATTCGACTCTGTACTATCTAGTTATGTTATGTTATCCTATCTGAGCACAATTCGACACCACAATGAACAATTTTGCTCGTTTTGCACGAATTATGCTCATTTTCGCACGATTCAGCCTCTAATTCGCACATATCCGCTGCAATTCGACTCTGTACTATCTAGTTATGTTAAGTTATCCTATCTGAGCACAATTCGACACCACAACGAACAATTTTGCTCGTTTTGCACGAATTATGCTCATTTTCGCACGATTCAGCCTCTAATTCGCACATATCCGTTGCAATTCGACTCTGTACTATCTAGTTATGTTAATTTATCCTATCTGAGCACAATTCAACACCACAATGAACAATTTTGCTCGTTTTGCACGAATTTTGCTAGTTTTGAACGAATTTTGCTCATTTTCGAACGATTCAGCCTCTAATTCGCACATATCCGCTGTAATTCGACTCTGTACTATCCTAGTTATGTTATGTTATCCTATCTGAGCACAATTCGACACCACAATGAACAATTTTGCTCGACTTGCACGAATTATGTTCATTTTCGCACGATTCAGCCTCTAATTCGCACATATCCGCTGTAATTCGAATCTGTACTATCTAGTCATGTTAAGTTATCGTAACTGAGCACAATTCAACACCACAATGAACAATTTTGCTCGTTTTGCACGAATTATGCTCATTTTCGCACGATTCAGCCTCTAATTCGCACATATCCGCTGTAATTCCACTCTGTGCTATCTAGTTATGTTAAGTTATCCTATCTGAGCACAATTCAACACCACAATGAACAATTTTGCTCGTTTTGCACGAATTATGCTCATTTTCGCACGATTCAGCCTCTAATTCGCACATATCCGCTGTAATTCCACTCTGTGCTATCTAGTTATGTTAAGTTATCCTATCTGAGCACAATTCAACACCACAATGAACAATTTTGCTCGTTTTGAACGAATTATGCTCATTTTCGCACGATTCAGCCTCTAATTCGCACATATCCGCTGTAATTCGACTCTGTACTATCTAGTCATGTTAAGTTATCGTAACTGAGCACAATTCAGCACCACAATGAACAATTTTGCTCGTTTTGAACGAATTATGCTCATTTTCGCACGATTCAGCCTCTAATTCGCACATATCCGCTGTAATTCGACTCTGTACTATCTAGTTATGTTAAGTTATCCTATCTGAGCACAATTCGACACCACAATGAACAATTTTGCTCGTTTTGCACGAATTATGCTCATTTTCGCACGATTCAGCCTCTAATTCGCACATATCCGTTGCAATTCGACTCTGTACTATCTAGTTATGTTAATTTATCCTATCTGAGCACAATTCAACACCACAATGAACAATTTTGCTCGTTTTGCACGAATTTTGCTCGTTTTGAACGAATTTTGCTCATTTTCGAACGATTCAGCCTCTAATTCGCACATATCCGCTGTAATACGACTCTGTACTATCTAGTCATGTTAAGTTATCGTAACTGAACACAATTCAACACCACAATGAACAATTTTGCTCGTTTTGAACGAATTATGCTCATTTTCGCACGATTCAGCCTCTAATTCGCACATATCCGCTGTAATTCGACTCTGTACTATCTAGTCATGTTAAGTTATCGTAACTGAGCACAATTCAACACCACAATGAACAATTTTGCTCGTTTTGCACGAATTATGCTCATTTTCGCACGATTCAGCCTCTAATTCGCACATATCCGCTGTGATTCGACTCTGTACTATCTAGTCATGTTAAGTTATCGTAACTGAGCACAATTCGACACCACAATGAACAATTTTGCTCGTTTTGCACGAATTATGCTCAATTTGGCACGATTCAGCCTCTAATTCGCACATATCCGCTGTAATTCGACTCTGTACTATCTAGTCATGTTAAGTTATCGTAACTGAGCACAATTCAACACCACAATGAACAATTTTGCTCGTTTTGCACGAATTATGCTCATTTTCGCACGATTCAGCCTCTAATTCGCACATATCCGCTGTAATTCCACTCTGTGCTATCTAGTTCTGTTAAGTTATCCTATCTGAGCACAATTCAACACCACAATGAACAATTTTGCTCGTTTTGCACGAATTATGCTCATTTTCGCACGATTCAGCCTCTAATTCGCACATATCCGCTGTGATTCGACTCTGTCCCATCTAGTTATGTTAAGTTATCGTAACTGAGCACAATTCGACACCACAATGAACAATTTTGCTCGTCTTGAACGAATTATGCTCATTTTCGCACGATTCAGCCTCTAATTCGCACATATCCGCTGTAATTTGACTCTGTACTATCTAGTCATGTTAAGTTATCGTATCTGAGCACAATTCAACACCACAATGAACAATTTTGCTCGTTTTGCACGAATTATGCTCATTTTCGCACGATTCAGCCTCTAATTCGCACATATCCGCTGCAATTCGAATCTGTACTATCTAGTTATGTTAAGTTATCCTATCTGAGCACAATTCGACACCACAATGAACAATTTTGCT
Organism: Megachile rotundata; assembly: GCF_050947335.1. NCBI lineage: Eukaryota > Metazoa > Arthropoda > Insecta > Hymenoptera > Megachilidae > Megachile > Megachile rotundata. The sequence continues at coordinate 44,982 of NW_027473659.1, forward strand.
CGTTTTGCACGAATTTTGCTCGTTTTGAACGAATTTTGCTCATTTTCGAACGATTCAGCCTCTAATTCGCACATATCCGCTGTAATACGACTCTGTACTATCTAGTCATGTTAAGTTATCGTAACTGAACACAATTCAACACCACAATGAACAATTTTGCTCGTTTTGAACGAATTATGCTCATTTTCGCACGATTCAGCCTCTAATTCGCACATATCCGCTGTAATTCGACTCTGTACTATCTAGTCATGTTAAGTTATCGTAACTGAGCACAATTCAACACCACAATGAACAATTTTGCTCGTTTTGCACGAATTATGCTCATTTTCGCACGATTCAGCCTCTAATTCGCACATATCCGCTGTGATTCGACTCTGTACTATCTAGTCATGTTAAGTTATCGTAACTGAGCACAATTCGACACCACAATGAACAATTTTGCTCGTTTTGCACGAATTATGCTCAATTTGGCACGATTCAGCCTCTAATTCGCACATATCCGCTGTAATTCGACTCTGTACTATCTAGTTATGTTAAGTTATCGTAACTGAGCACAATTCGACACCCCAATGAACAATTTTGCTCGTTTTGAACGAATTATGCTCATTTTCGCACGATTCAGCCTCTAATTCGCACATATCCGCTGTAATTTGACTCTGTACTATCTAGTTATGTTAAGTTATCGTAACTGAGCACAATTCAACACCACAATGAACAATTTTGCTCGTTTTGCACGAATTATGCTCATTTTCGCACGATTCAGCCTCTAATTCGCACATATCCGCTGCAATTCGACTCTGTACTATCTAGTTATGTTAAGTTATCCTATCTGAGCACAATTCGACACCACAATGAACAATTTTGCTCGTTTTGCACGAATTATGCTCATTTTCGCACGATTCAGCCTCTAATTCGCACATATCCGTTGCAATTCGACTCTGTACTATCTAGTTATGTTAATTTATCCTATCTGAGCACAATTCAACACCACAATGAACAATTTTGCTCGTTTTGCACGAATTTTGCTCGTTTTGAACGAATTTTGCTCATTTTCGAACGATTCAGCCTCTAATTCGCACATATCCGCTGTAATACGACTCTGTACTATCTAGTCATGTTAAGTTATCGTAACTGAACACAATTCAACACCACAATGAACAATTTTGCTCGTTTTGAACGAATTATGCTCATTTTCGCACGATTCAGCCTCTAATTCGCACATATCCGCTGTAATTCGACTCTGTACTATCTAGTCATGTTAAGTTATCGTAACTGAGCACAATTCAACACCACAATGAACAATTTTGCTCGTTTTGCACGAATTATGCTCATTTTCGCACGATTCAGCCTCTAATTCGCACATATCCGCTGTGATTCGACTCTGTACTATCTAGTCATGTTAAGTTATCGTAACTGAGCACAATTCGACACCACAATGAACAATTTTGCTCGTTTTGCACGAATTATGCTCAATTTGGCACGATTCAGCCTCTAATTCGCACATATCCGCTGTAATTCGACTCTGTACTATCTAGTCATGTTAAGTTATCGTAACTGAGCGCAATTCAACACCACAATGAACAATTTTGCTCGTTTTGAACGAATTATGCTCATTTTCGCACGATTCAGCCTCTAATTCGCACATATCCGCTGTAATTCGACTCTGTACTATCTAGTCATGTTAAGTTATCGTAGTTGAGCACAATTCAACACCACAATGAACAATTTTGCTCGTTTTGAACGAATTATGCTCATTTTCGCACGATTCAGCCTCTAATTCGCACATATCCGCTGTAATTTGACTCTGTACTATCTAGTTATGTTAAGTTATCGTAACTGAGCACAATTCAACACCACAATGAACAATTTTGCTCGTTTTGCACGAATTATGCTCATTTTCGCACGATTCAGCCTCTAATTCGCACATATCCGCTGTAATTCCACTCTGCGCTATCTAGTTATGTTAAGTTATCCTATCTGAGCACAATTCAACACCACAACGAACAATTTTGCTCGTTTTGCACGAATTATGCTCATTTTCGCACGATTCAGCCTCTAATTCGCACATATCCGCTGCAATTCGACTCTGTACTATCTATTTATGTTAAGTTATCCTATCTGAGCACAATTCAACACCACAATGAACAATTTTGCTCGTTTTGCACGAATTTTACTCGTTTTGAACGAATTTTGCTCATTTTCGAACGATTCAGCCTCTAATTCGCACATATCCGCTGTAATTCGACTCTGTACTATCTAGTTATGTTAAGTTATCCTATCTGAGCACAATTCGACACCACAATGAACAATTTTGCTCGTTTTGCACGAATTATGCTCTTTTTCGCACGATTCAGCCTCTAATTCGCACATATCCGCTGTAATTCGACTCTGAACTATCTAGTTATGTTAAGTTATCCTATCTGGGCACAATTCGACACCACAATGAACAATTTTGCTCGTTTTGCACGAATTATGCTCATTTTCGCACGATTCAGCCTCTAATTCGCACATATCCGCTGTAATTCGACTCTGTACTATCTAGTCATGTTAAGTTATCGTAACTGAGCACAATTCAACACCACAATGAACAATTTTGCTCGTTTTGAACGAATTATGCTCATTTTCGCACGATTCAGCCTCTAATTCGCACATATCCGCTGTAATTCGACTCTGTACTATCTAGTTATGTTAAGTTATGCTATCTGAGCACAATTCGACACCACAATGAACAATTTTGCTCGTTTTGCACGAATTATGCTCTTTTTCGCACGATTCAGCCTCTAATTCGCACATATCCGCTGTAATTCGACTCTGTACTATCTAGTCATGTTAAGTTATCCTATCTGGGCACAATTCGACACCACAATGAACAATTTTGCTCGTTTTGCACGAATTATGCTCATTTTCGCACGATTCAGCCTCTAATTCGCACATATCCGCTGTAATTCGACTCTGTACTATCTAGTCATGTTAAGTTATCGTAACTGAGCACAATTCGACACCACAATGAACAATTTTGCTCATTTGCACGAATTATGCTCATTTTCGCACGATTCAGCCTCTAATTCGCACATATCCGCTGTGATTCGACTCTGTCCTATCTAGTCATGTTAAGTTATCGTAACTGAGCACAATTCGACACCACAATGAACAATTTTGCTCGTTTTGAACGAATTATGCTCATTTTCGCACGATTCAGCCTCTAATTCGCACATATCCGCTGTAATTTGACTCGGTACTATCTAGTCATGTTAAGTTATCGTAACTGAGCACAATTCAACACCACAATGAACAATTTTGCTCGTTTTGCACGAATTATGCTCATTTTCGCACGATTCAGCCTCTAATTCGCACATATCCGCTGTAATTCCACTCTGTGCTATCTAGTTCTGTTAAGTTATCCTATCTGAGCACAATTCAACACCACAATGAACAATTTTGCTCGTTTTGCACGAATTATGCTCATTTTCGCACGATTCAGCCTCTAATTCGCACATATCCGCTGTGATTCGACTCTGTCCCATCTAGTTATGTTAAGTTATCGTAACTGAGCACAATTCGACACCACAATGAACAATTTTGCTCGTCTTGAACGAATTATGCTCATTTTCGCACGATTCAGCCTCTAATTCGCACATATCCGCTGTAATTTGACTCTGTACTATCTAGTCATGTTAAGTTATCGTATCTGAGCACAATTCAACACCACAATGAACAATTTTGCTCGTTTTGCACGAATTATGCTCATTTTCGCACGATTCAGCCTCTAATTCGCACATATCCGCTGCAATTCGAATCTGTACTATCTAGTTATGTTAAGTTATCCTATCTGAGCACAATTCGACACCACAATGAACAATTTTGCTCGTTTTGCACGAATTTTGCTCGTTTTGAACGAATTTTGCTCATTTTCGAACGTTTCAGCTTCTAATTCGCACATATCCGCTGTAATACGACTCTGTACTATCTAGTCATGTTAAGTTATCGTAACTGAACACAATTCAACACCACAATGAACAATTTTGCTCGTTTTGAACGAATTATGCTCATTTTCGCACGATTCAGCCTCTAATTCGCACATATCCGCTGTAATTCGACTCTGTACTATCTAGTCATGTTAAGTTATCCTATCTGGGCACAATTCGACACCACAATGAACAATTTTGCTCGTTTTGCACGAATTATGCTCATTTTCGCACGATTCAGCCTCTAATTCGCACATATCCGCTGTAATTCGACTCTGTACTATCTAGTTATGTTAAGTTATCCTATCTGAGCACAATTCAACACTACAATAAACAATTTTGCTCGTTTTGCACGAATTTTGCTCGTTTTGAACGAATTTTGCTCATTTTCGCACGATTCTGCCTCTAATTCGCACATATCAGCTGTAATTCGACTCTGTACTATCTAGTTATGTTAAGTTATCCTATCTGAGCACAATTCGACACCACAATGAACAATTTTGCTCGTTTTGCACGAATTATGCTCATTTTCGCACGATTCAGCCTCTAATTCGCACATATCCGCTGTGATTCGACTCTGTCCCATCTAGTTATGTTAAGTTATCGTAACTGAGCACAATTCGACACCACAATGAACAATTTTGCTCGTTTTGCACGAATTATGCTCATTTTCGCACGATTCAGCCTCTAATTCGCACATATCCGCTGTGATTCGACTCTGTCCCATCTAGTTATGTTAAGTTATCGTAACTGAGCACAATTCGACACCACAATGAACAATTTTGCTCGTTTTGAACGAATTATGCTCATTTTCGCACGATTCAGCCTCTAATTCGCACATATCCGCTGTAATTTGACTCTGTACTATCTAGTCATGTTAAGTTGTCGTAACTGAGCACAATTCAACACCACAATGAACAATTTTGCTCGTTTTGCACGAATTATGCTCATTTTCGCACGATTCAGCCTCTAATTCGCACATATCCGCTGTAATTCCACTCTGTGCTATCTAGTTATGTTAAGTTATCCTATCTGAGCACAATTCAACACCACAATGAACAATTTTGCTCGTTTTGCACGAATTATGCTCATTTTCGCACGATTCAGCCTCTAATTCGCACATATCCGCTGCAATTCGACTCTGTACTATCTAGTTATGTTAAGTTATCCTATCTGAGCACAATTGGACACCACAATGAACAATTTTGCTCGTTTTGCACGAATTATGCTCATTTTCGCACGATTCAGCCTCTAATTCGCACATATCCGCTGTAATTTGACTCTGTACTATCTAGTCATGTTAAGTTATCGTAACTGAGCACAATTCAACACCACAATGAACAATTTTGCTCGTTTTGAACGAATTATGCTCATTTTCGCACGATTCAGCCTCTAATTCGCACATATCCGCTGCAATTCGACTCTGTACTATCTAGTTATGTTAAGTTATCCTATCTGAGCACAATTCAACACTACAATGAACAATTTTGCTCGTTTTGCACGAATTTTGCTCGTTTTGAACGAATTTTGCTCATTTTCGCACGATTTAGCCTCTAATTCGCACATATCCGCTGTAATTCGACTCTGTACTATCTAGTTATGTTAAGTTATCCTATCTGAGCACAATTCGACACCACAATGAACAATTTTGCTCGTTTTGCACGAATTATGCTCTTTTTCGCACGATTCAGCCTCTAATTCGCACATATCCGCTGTAATTCGACTCTGAACTATCTAGTTATGTTAAGTTATCCTATCTGGGCACAATTCGACACCACAATGAACAATTTTGCTCGTTTTGCACGAATTATGCTCATTTTCGCACGATTCAGCCTCTAATTCGCACATATCCGCTGTAATTCGACTCTGTACTATCTAGTCATGTTAAGTTATCGTAACTGAGCACAATTCAACACCACAATGAACAATTTTGCTCGTTTTGAACGAATTATGCTCATTTTCGCACGATTCAGCCTCTAATTCGCACATATCCGCTGTAATTCGACTCTGTACTATCTAGTTATGTTAAGTTATGCTATCTGAGCACAATTCGACACCACAATGAACAATTTTGCTCGTTTTGCACGAATTATGCTCTTTTTCGCACGATTCAGCCTCTAATTCGCACATATCCGCTGTAATTCGACTCTGTACTATCTAGTCATGTTAAGTTATCCTATCTGGGCACAATTCGACACCACAATGAACAATTTTGCTCGTTTTGCACGAATTATGCTCATTTTCGCACGATTCGGCCTCTAATTCGCACATATCCGCTGTAATTCGACTCTGTACTATCTAGTCATGTTAAGTTATCGTAACTGAGCACAATTCGACACCACAATGAACAATTTTGCTCGTTTTGCACGAATTATGCTCATTTTCGCACGATTCAGCCTCTAATTCGCACATATCCGCTGTGATTCGACTCTGTCCCATCTAGTCATGTTAAGTTATCGTAACTGAGCACAATTCGACACCACAATGAACAATTTTGCTCGTTTTGAACGAATTATGCTCATTTTCGCACGATTCAGCCTCTAATTCGCACATATCCGCTGTAATTCGACTCTGTACTATCTAGTCATGTTAAGTTATCCTATCTGGGCACAATTCGACACCACAATGAACAATTTTGCTCGTTTTGCACGAATTATGCTCATTTTCGCACGATTCGGCCTCTAATTCGCACATATCCGCTGTAATTCGACTCTGTACTATCTAGTCATGTTAAGTTATCGTAACTGAGCACAATTCGACACCACAATGAACAATTTTGCTCGTTTTGCACGAATTATGCTCATTTTCGCACGATTCAGCCTCTAATTCGCACATATCCGCTGTGATTCGACTCTGTCCCATCTAGTTATGTTAAGTTATCGTTACTGAGCACAATTCGACACCACAATGAACAATTTTGCTCGTTTTGAACGAATTATGCTCATTTTCGCACGATTCAGCCTCTAATTCGCACATATCCGCTGTAATTTGACTCTGTACTATCTAGTCATGTTAAGTTATCGTAACTGAGCACAATTCAACACCACAATGAACAATTTTGCTCGTTTTGCACGAATTATGCTCATTTTCGCACGATTCAGCCTCTAATTCGCACATATCCGCTGTAATTCCACTCTGTGCTATCTAGTTCTGTTAAGTTATCCTATCTGAGCACAATTCGACACCACAATGAACAATTTTGCTCGTTTTGCACGAATTTTGCTCGTTTTGAACGAATTTTGCTCATTTTCGCACGATTTAGCCTCTAATTCGCACATATCCGCTGTAATTCGACTCTGTACTATCTAGTTATGTTAAGTTATCCTATCTGAGCACAATTCGACACCACAATGAACAATTTTGCTCGTTTTGCACGAATTATGCTCTTTTTCGCACGATTCAGCCTCTAATTCGCACATATCCGCTGTAATTCGACTCTGAACTATCTAGTTATGTTAAGTTATCCTATCTGGGCACAATTCGACACCACAATGAACAATTTTGCTCGTTTTGCACGAATTATGCTCATTTTCGCACGATTCAGCCTCTAATTCGCACATATCCGCTGTAATTCGACTCTGTACTATCTAGTCATGTTAAGTTATCGTAACTGAGCACAATTCAACACCACAATGAACAATTTTGCTCGTTTTGCACGAATTATGCTCATTTTCGCACGATTCAGCCTCTAATTCGCACATATCCGCTGTGATTCGACTCTGTCCCATCTAGTTATGTTAAGTTATCGTAACTGAGCACAATTCGACACCACAATGAACAATTTTGCTCGTTTTGAACGAATTATGCTCTTTTTCGCACGATTCAGCCTCTAATTCGCACATATCCGCTGTAATTCGACTCTGTACTATCTAGTTATGTTAAGTTATCCTATCTGAGCACAATTCAACACTACAATAAACATTTTTGCTCGTTTTGCACGAATTTTGCTCGTTTTGAACGAATTTTGCTCATTTTCGCACGATTCTGCCTCTAATTCGCACATATCAGCTGTAATTCGACTCTGTACTATCTAGTTATGTTAAGTTATCCTATCTGAGCACAATTCGACACCACAATGAACACTTTTGCTCGTTTTGCACGAATTATGCTCTTTTTCGCACGATTCAGCCTCTAATTCGCACATATCCGCTGTAATTCGACTCTGAACTATCTAGTTATGTTAAGTTATCCTATCTGGGCACAATTCGACACCACAATGAACAATTTTGCTCGTTTTGCACGAATTATGCTCATTTGCGCACGATTCAGCCTCTAATTCGCACATATCCGCTGTAATTCGACTCTGTACTATCTAGTCATGTTAAGTTATCGTAACTGAGCACAATTCAATACCACAATGAACAATTTTGCTCGTTTTGAACGAATTATGCTCATTTTCGCACGATTCAGCCTCTAATTCGCACATATCCGCTGTAATTCGACTCTGTACTATCTAGTCATGTTAAGTTATCGTAACTGAGCACAATTCAACACCACAATGAACAATTTTGCTCGTTTTGAACGAATTATGCTCATTTTCGCACGATTCAGCCTCTAATTCGCACATATCCGCTGTAATTCGACTCTGTACTATCTAGTTATGTTAAGTTATCCTATCTGAGCACAATTCGACACCACAATGAACAATTTTGCTCGTTTTGCACGAATTATGCTCTTTTTCGCACGATTCAGCCTCTAATTCGCACATATCCGCTGTAATTCGACTCTGTACTATCTAGTTATGTTAAGTTATCCTATCTGGGCACAATTCGACACCACAATGAACAATTTTGCTCGTTTTGCACGAATTATGCTCATTTGCGCACGATTCAGCCTCTAATTCGCACATATCCGCTGTAATTCGACTCTGTACTATCTAGTCATGTTAAGTTATCGTAACTGAGCACAATTCAACACCACAATGAACAATTTTGCTCGTTTTGAACGAATTATGCTCATTTTCGCACGATTCAGCCTCTAATTCGCACATATCCGCTGTAATTCGACTCTGTACTATCTAGTTATGTTAAGTTATCCTATCTGAGCACAATTCGACACCACAATGTACAATTTTGCTCGTTTTGCACGAATTATGCTCTTTTTCGCACGATTCAGCCTCTAATTCGCACATATCCGCTGTAATTCGACTCTGTACTATCTAGTTATGTTAAGTTATCCTATCTGGGCACAATTCGACACCACAATGAACAATTTTGCTCGTTTTGCACGAATTATGCTCATTTGCGCACGATTCAGCCTCTAATTCGCACATATCCGCTGTAATTCGACTCTGTACTATCTAGTCATGTTAAGTTATCGTAACTGAGCACAATTCAACACCACAATGAACAATTTTGCTCGTTTTGAACGAATTATGCTCATTTTCGCACGATTCAGCCTCTAATTCGCACATATCCGCTGTAATTCGACTCTGTACTATCTAGTCATGTTAAGTTATCGTAACTGAGCACAATTCAACACCACAATGAACAATTTTGCTCGTTTTGAACGAATTATGCTCATTTTCGCACGATTCAGCCTCTAATTCGCACATATCCGCTGCAATTCGACTCTGTACTATCTAGTTATGTTAAGTTATGCTATCTGAGCACAATTCGACACCACAATGAACAATTTTGCTCGTTTTGCACGAATTATGCTCATTTTCGCACGATTCAGCCTCTAATTCGCACATATCCGCTGTGATTCGACTCTGTCCCATCTAGTTATGTTAAGTTATCGTAACTGAGCACAATTCGACACCACAATGAACAATTTTGCTCGTTTTGAACGAATTATGCTCATTTTCGCACGATTCAGCCTCTAATTCGCACATATCCGCTGTAATTTGACTCTGTACTATCTAGTCATGTTAAGTTATCGTAACTGAGCACAATTCAACACCACAATGAACAATTTTGCTCGTTTTGCACGAATTATGCTCATTTTCGCACGATTCAGCCTCTAATTCGCACATATCCGCTGCAATTCGAATCTGTACTATCTAGTTATGTTAAGTTATCCTATCTGAGCACAATTCGACACCACAATGAACAATTTTGCTCGTTTTGCACGAATTTTGCTCGTTTTGAACGAATTTTGCTCATTTTCGAACGATTCAGCCTCTAATTCGCACATATCCGCTGTAATACGACTCTGTACTATCTAGTCATGTTAAGTTATCGTAACTGAACACAATTCAACACCACAATGAACAATTTTGCTCGTTTTGAACGAATTATGCTCATTTTCGCACGATTCAGCCTCTAATTCGCACATATCCGCTGTAATTCGACTCTGTACTATCTAGTCATGTTAAGTTATCGTAACTGAGCACAATTCAACACCACAATGAACAATTTTGCTCGTTTTGAACGAATTATGCTCATTTTCGCACGATTCAGCCTCTAATTCGCACATATCCGCTGTAATTCGACTCTGTACTATCTAGTTATGTTAAGTTATCCTATCTGGGCACAATTCGACACCACAATGAACAGTTTTGCTCGTTTTGCACGAATTATGCTCATTTGCGCACGATTCAGCCTCTAATTCGCACATATCCGCTGTAATTCGACTCTGTACTATCTAGTCATGTTAAGTTATCGTAACTGAGCACAATTCAACACCACAATGAACAATTTTGCTCGTTTTGAACGAATTATGCTCATTTTCGCACGATTCAGCCTCTAATTCGCACATATCCGCTGCAATTCGACTCTGTACTATCTAGTTATGTTAAGTTATGCTATCTGAGCACAATTCGACACCACAATGAACAATTTTGCTCGTTTTGCACGAATTATGCTCATTTTCGCACGATTCAGCCTCTAATTCGCACATATCCGCTGTGATTCGACTCTGTCCCATCTAGTTATGTTAAGTTATCGTAACTGAGCACAATTCGACACCACAATGAACAATTTTGCTCGTTTTGAACGAATTATGCTCATTTTCGCACGATTCAGCCTCTAATTCGCACATATCCGCTGTAATTTGACTCTGTACTATCTAGTCATGTTAAGTTATCGTAACTGAGCACAATTCAACACCACAATGAACAATTTTGCTCGTTTTGCACGAATTATGCTCATTTTCGCACGATTCAGCCTCTAATTCGCACATATCCGCTGTAATTTGACTCTGTACTATCTAGTCATGTTAAGTTATCGTAACTGAGCACAATTCAACACCACAATGAACAATTTTGCTCGTTTTGCACGAATTATGCTCATTTTCGCACGATTCAGCCTCTAATTCGCACATATCCGCTGCAATTCGAATCTGTACTATCTAGTTATGTTAAGTTATCCTATCTGAGCACAATTCGACACCACAATGAACAATTTTGCTCGTTTTGCACGAATTTTGCTCGTTTTGAACGAATTTTGCTCATTTTCGAACGATTCAGCCTCTAATTCGCACATATCCGCTGTAATACGACTCTGTACTATCTAGTCATGTTAAGTTATCGTAACTGAATACAATTCAACACCACAATGAACAATTTTGCTCGTTTTGAACGAATTATGCTCATTTTCGCACGATTCAGCCTCTAATTCGCACATATCCGCTGTAATTCGACTCTGTACTATCTAGTCATGTTAAGTTATCGTAACTGAGCACAATTCAACACCACAATGAACAATTTTGCTCGTTTTGAACGAATTATGCTCATTTTCGCACGATTCAGCCTCTAATTCGCACATATCCGCTGTAATTCGACTCTGTACTATCTAGTTATGTTAAGTTATCCTATCTGGGCACAATTCGACACCACAATGAACAGTTTTGCTCGTTTTGCACGAATTATGCTCATTTGCGCACGATTCAGCCTCTAATTCGCACATATCCGCTGTAATTCGACTCTGTACTATCTAGTCATGTTAAGTTATCGTAACTGAGCACAATTCAACACCACAATGAACAATTTTGCTCGTTTTGAACGAATTATGCTCATTTTCGCACGATTCAGCCTCTAATTCGCACATATCCGCTGTAATTCGACTCTGTACTATCTAGTCATGTTAAGTTATCGTAACTGAGCACAATTCAACACCACAATGAACAATTTTGCTCGTTTTGCACGAATTATGCTCATTTTCGCACGATTCAGCCTCTAATTCGCACATATCCGCTGTAATTCCACTCTGTGCTATCTAGTCATGTTAAGTTATCCTATCTGAGCACAATTCGACACCACAATGAACAATTTTGCTCGTTTTGCACGAATTATGCTCTTTTTCGCACGATTCAGCCTCTAATTCGCACATATCCGCTGCAATTCGACTCTGTACTATCTAGTTATGTTAAGTTATGCTATCTGAGCACAATTCGACACCACAATGAACAATTTTGCTCGTTTTGCACGAATTATGCTCATTTTCGCACGATTCAGCCTCTAATTCGCACATATCCGCTGTGATTCGACTCTGTCCCATCTAGTTATGTTAAGTTATCCTATCTGGGCACAATTCGACACCACAATGAACAATTTTGCTCGTTTTGCACGAATTATGCTCATTTGCGCACGATTCAGCCTCTAATTCGCACATATCCGCTGTAATTCGACTCTGTACTATCTAGTCATGTTAAGTTATCGTAACTGAGCACAATTCAACACCACAATGAACAATTTTGCTCGTTTTGAACGAATTATGCTCATTTTCGCACGATTCAGCCTCTAATTCGCACATATCCGCTGTAATTCGACTCTGTACTATCTAGTCATGTTAAGTTATCGTAACTGAGCACAATTCAACACCACAATGAACAATTTTGCTCGTTTTGAACGAATTATGCTCATTTTCGCACGATTCAGCCTCTAATTCGCACATATCCGCTGCAATTCGACTCTGTACTATCTAGTTATGTTAAGTTATGCTATCTGAGCACAATTCGACACCACAATGAACAATTTTGCTCGTTTTGCACGAATTATGCTCATTTTCGCACGATTCAGCCTCTAATTCGCACATATCCGCTGTGATTCGACTCTGTCCCATCTAGTTATGTTAAGTTATCGTAACTGAGCACAATTCGACACCACAATGAACAATTTTGCTCGTTTTGAACGAATTATGCTCATTTTCGCACGATTCAGCCTCTAATTCGCACATATCCGCTGTAATTTGACTCTGTACTATCTAGTCATGTTAAGTTATCGTAACTGAGCACAATTCAACACCACAATGAACAATTTTGCTCGTTTTGCACGAATTATGCTCATTTTCGCACGATTCAGCCTCTAATTCGCACATATCCGCTGCAATTCGAATCTGTACTATCTAGTTATGTTAAGTTATCCTATCTGAGCACAATTCGACACCACAATGAACAATTTTGCTCGTTTTGCACGAATTTTGCTCGTTTTGAACGAATTTTGCTCATTTTCGAACGATTCAGCCTCTAATTCGCACATATCCGCTGTAATACGACTCTGTACTATCTAGTCATGTTAAGTTATCGTAACTGAACACAATTCAACACCACAATGAACAATTTTGCTCGTTTTGAACGAATTATGCTCATTTTCGCACGATTCAGCCTCTAATTCGCACATATCCGCTGTAATTCGACTCTGTACTATCTAGTCATGTTAAGTTATCGTAACTGAGCACAATTCAACACCACAATGAACAATTTTGCTCGTTTTGAACGAATTATGCTCATTTTCGCACGATTCAGCCTCTAATTCGCACATATCCGCTGTAATTCGACTCTGTACTATCTAGTTATGTTAAGTTATCCTATCTGGGCACAATTCGACACCACAATGAACAGTTTTGCTCGTTTTGCACGAATTATGCTCATTTGCGCACGATTCAGCCTCTAATTCGCACATATCCGCTGTAATTCGACTCTGTACTATCTAGTCATGTTAAGTTATCGTAACTGAGCACAATTCAACACCACAATGAACAATTTTGCTCGTTTTGAACGAATTATGCTCATTTTCGCACGATTCAGCCTCTAATTCGCACATATCCGCTGTAATTCGACTCTGTACTATCTAGTCATGTTAAGTTATCGTAACTGAGCACAATTCAACACCACAATGAACAATTTTGCTCGTTTTGCACGAATTATGCTCATTTTCGCACGATTCAGCCTCTAATTCGCACATATCCGCTGTAATTCCACTCTGTGCTATCTAGTTATGTTAAGTTATCCTATCTGAGCACAATTCGACACCACAATGAACAATTTTGCTCGTTTTGCACGAATTATGCTCTTTTTCGCACGATTCAGCCTCTAATTCGCACATATCCGCTGCAATTCGACTCTGTACTATCTAGTTATGTTAAGTTATGCTATCTGAGCACAATTCGACACCACAATGAACAATTTTGCTCGTTTTGCACGAATTATGCTCATTTTCGCACGATTCAGCCTCTAATTCGCACATATCCGCTGTGATTCGACTCTGTCCCATCTAGTTATGTTAAGTTATCGTAACTGAGCACAATTCGACACCACAATGAACAATTTTGCTCGTTTTGAACGAATTATGCTCATTTTCGCACGATTCAGCCTCTAATTCGCACATATCCGCTGTAATTTGACTCTGTACTATCTAGTCATGTTAAGTTATCGTAACTGAGCACAATTCAACACCACAATGAACAATTTTGCTCGTTTTGCACGAATTATGCTCATTTTCGCACGATTCAGCCTCTAATTCGCACATATCCGCTGCAATTCGAATCTGTACTATCTAGTTATGTTAAGTTATCCTATCTGAGCACAATTCGACACCACAATGAACAATTTTGCTCCTTTTGCACGAATTTTGCTCGTTTTGAACGAATTTTGCTCATTTTCGAACGATTCAGCCTCTAATTCGCACATATCCGCTGTAATACGACTCTGTACTATCTAGTCATGTTAAGTTATCGTAACTGAACACAATTCAACACCACAATGAACAATTTTGCTCGTTTTGAACGAATTATGCTCATTTTCGCACGATTCAGCCTCTAATTCGCACATATCCGCTGTAATTCGACTCTGTACTATCTAGTCATGTTAAGTTATCGTAACTGAGCACAATTCAACACCACAATGAACAATTTTGCTCGTTTTGAACGAATTATGCTCATTTTCGCACGATTCAGCCTCTAATTCGCACATATCCGCTGTGATTCGACTCTGTCCCATCTAGTTATGTTAAGTTATCCTATCTGAGCACAATTCGACACCACAATGAACAATTTTGCTCGTTTTGCACGAATTATGCTCTTTTTCGCACGATTCAGCCTCTAATTCGCACATATCCGCTGTAATTCGACTCTGTACTATCTAGTTATGTTAAGTTATCCTATCTGGGCACAATTCGACACCACAATGAACAATTTTGCTCGTTTTGCACGAATTATGCTCATTTGCGCACGATTCAGCCTCTAATTCGCACATATCCGCTGTAATTCGACTCTGTACTATCTAGTCATGTTAAGTTATCGTAACTGAGCACAATTCAACACCACAATGAACAATTTTGCTCGTTTTGAACGAATTATGCTCATTTTCGCACGATTCAGCCTCTAATTCGCACATATCCGCTGTAATTCGACTCTGTACTATCTAGTCATGTTAAGTTATCGTAACTGAGCACAATTCAACACCACAATGAACAATTTTGCTCGTTTTGAACGAATTATGCTCATTTTCGCACGATTCAGCCTCTAATTCGCACATATCCGCTGCAATTCGACTCTGTACTATCTAGTTATGTTAAGTTATGCTATCTGAGCACAATTCGACACCACAATGAACAATTTTGCTCGTTTTGCACGAATTATGCTCATTTTCGCACGATTCAGCCTCTAATTCGCACATATCCGCTGTGATTCGACTCTGTCCCATCTAGTTATGTTAAGTTATCGTAACTGAGCACAATTCGACACCACAATGAACAATTTTGCTCGTTTTGAACGAATTATGCTCATTTTCGCACGATTCAGCCTCTAATTCGCACATATCCGCTGTAATTTGACTCTGTACTATCTAGTCATGTTAAGTTATCGTAACTGAGCACAATTCAACACCACAATGAACAATTTTGCTCGTTTTGCACGAATTATGCTCATTTTCGCACGATTCAGCCTCTAATTCGCACATATCCGCTGCAATTCGAATCTGTACTATCTAGTTATGTTAAGTTATCCTATCTGAGCACAATTCGACACCACAATGAACAATTGTGCTCGTTTTGCACGAATTTTGCTCGTTTTGAACGAATTTTGCTCATTTTCGAACGATTCAGCCTCTAATTCGCACATATCCGCTGTAATACGACTCTGTACTATCTAGTCATGTTAAGTTATCGTAACTGAACACAATTCAACACCACAATGAACAATTTTGCTCGTTTTGAACGAATTATGCTCATTTTCGCACGATTCAGCCTCTAATTCGCACATATCCGCTGTAATTCGACTCTGTACTATCTAGTCATGTTAAGTTATCGTAACTGAGCACAATTCAACACCACAATGAACAATTTTGCTCGTTTTGAACGAATTATGCTCATTTTCGCACGATTCAGCCTCTAATTCGCACATATCCGCTGTAATTCGACTCTGTACTATCTAGTTATGTTAAGTTATGCTATCTGAGCACAATTCGACACCACAATGAACAATTTTGCTCGTTTTGCACGAATTATGCTCATTTTCGCACGATTCAGCCTCTAATTCGCACATATCCGCTGTGATTCGACTCTGTCCCATCTAGTTATTTTAAGTTATCATAACTGAGCACAATTCGACACCACAATGAACAATTTTGCTCGGTTTGAACGAATTATGCTCATTTTCGCACGATTCAGCCTCTAATTCGCACATATCCGCTGCAATTCGACTCTGTACTATCTAGTTATGTTAAGTTATCCTATCTGAGTACAATTCGACACCACAATGAGCAATTTTGCTCGTTTTGCACGAATTATGCTCATTTTCGCACGATTCAGCCTCTAATTCGCACATATCCGCTGTAATTCCACTCTGTGCTATCTAGTTATGTTAAGTTATCCTATCTGAGCACAATTCGACACCACAATGAACAATTTTGCTCGTTTTGCACGAATTATGCTCTTTTTCGCACGATTCAGCCTCTAATTCGCACATATCCGCTGTAAATCGACTCTGTACTATCTAGTTATGTTAAGGTATCCTATCTGGGCACAATTCGACACCACAATGAACAGTTTTGCTCGTTTTGCACGAATTATGCTCATTTTCGCACGATTCAGCCTCTAATTCGCACATATCCGCTGTAATTCGACACTGTACTATCTAGTCATGTTAAGTTATCGTAACTGAGCACAATTCAACACCACAATGAACAATTTTGCTCGTTTTGAACGAATTATGCTCATTTTCGCACGATTCAGCCTCTAATTCGCACATATCCGCTGTAATTCGACTCTGTACTATCTAGTCATGTTAAGTTATCGTAACTGAGCACAACTCAACACCACAATGAACAATTTTGCTCGTTTTGAACGAATTATGCTCATTTTCGCACGATTCAGCCTCTAATTCGCACATATCCGCTGTAATTTGACTCTGTACTATCTAGTCATGTTAAGTTATCGTAACTGAGCACAATTCAACACCACAATGAACAATTTTGCTCGTTTTGCACGAATTATGCTCATTTTCGCACGATTCAGCCTCTAATTCGCACATATCCGCTGTAATTCCACTCTGTGCTATCTAGTTATGTTAAGTTATCCTATCTGAGCACAATTCAACACCACAATGAACAATTTTGCTCGTTTTGCACGAATTATGCTCATTTTCGCACGATTCAGCCTCTAATTCGCACATATCCGCTGTAATTCGACTCTGTACTATCTAGTTATGTTAAGTTATCCTATCTGAGCACAATTGGACACCACAATGAACAATTTTGCTCGTTTTGCACGAATTATGCTCATTTTCGCACGATTCAGCCTCTAATTCGCACATATCCGCTGTGATCCGACTCTGTCCCATCTAGTTATGTTAAGTTATCCTATCCGAGCATAATTCAACACCACAATAACAAATTTTCCTCGTTTTGCACGAATTTTGCTCGTTTTGAACGAATTTTGCTCATTTTCGAACGATTCAGCCTCTAATTCGCACATATCCGCTGTAATTCGACTCCTCTACTATCTAGTCATGTTAAGTTATCCTATCTGAGCACAATTCAACACCACAACGAACAATTTCGCTCGTTTTGAACGAATTATGCTCATTTTCGCACGATTCAGCCTCTAATTCGCACATATCCGCTGTAATTCCACTCTGTGCTATCTAGTTATGTTAAGTTATCCTATCTGAGCACAATTCAACACCACAATGAACAATTTTGCTCGTTTTGCATGAATTTTGCTCGTTTTGAACGAATTTTGCTCATTTTCGAACGATTCAGCCTCTAATTCGCACATATCCGCTGTAATTCGACTCTGTACTATCTAGTTATGTTAAGTTATCCTATCTGAGCACAATTCGACACCACAATGAACAATTTTGCTCGTTTTGCACGAATTATGCTCATTTTCGCACGATTCAGCCTCTAATTCGCAGATATCCGCTGTAATTCGACTCCGTACTATCTAGTCATGTTAAGTTATCGTAACTGAGCACAATTCAACACCATAATGAACAATTTTGCTCGTTTTGAACGAATTATGCTCATTTTCGCACGATTCAGCCTCTAATTCGCACATATCCGCTGCAATTCGACTCTGTACTATCTAGTTATGTTAAGTTATCCTATCTGAGCACAATTCGACACCACAATGAGCAATTTTGCTCGTTTTGCACGAATTATGCTCATTTTCGCACGATTCAGCCTCTAATTCGCACATATCCGCTGTAATTCGACTCTGTACTATCTAGTTATGTTAAGTTATCCTATCTGAGCACAATTCAACACCACAATGACAAATTTTGCTCGTTTTGCACGAATTTTGCCCATTTTCGCACGATTCATCCTCTAATTCGCACATATCCGCTGCAATTCGACTCTGTACTATCTAGTCATTTTAAGTTATCGTAACTGAGCACAATTCGACACCACAATGAACAATTTTGCTCGTTTTGCACGAATTATGCTCAATTTGGCACGATTCAGCCTCTAATTCGCACATATCCGCTGTAATTCGACTCTGTACTATCTAGTCATGTTAAGTTATCGTAACTGAGCACAATTCAACACCACAATGAACAATTTTGCTCGTTTTGAACGAATTATGCTCATTTTCGCACGATTCAGCCTCTAATTCGCACATATCCGCTGTAATTCGACTCTGTACTATCTAGTCATGTTAAGTTATCGTAACGGAGCACAATTCAACACCACAATGAACAATTTTGCTCGTTTTGAACGAATTATGCTCATTTTCGCACGATTCAGCCTCTAATTCGCACATATCCGCTGTAATTCGACTCTGTACTATCTAGTTATGTTAAGTTATCCTATCTGAGCACAATTCGACACCACAATGAACAATTTTGCTCGTTTTGCACGAATTATGCTCATTTTCGCACGATTCAGCCTCTAATTCGCACATATCCGCTGTGATTCGACTCTGTCCCATCTAGTTATGTTAAGTTATCGTAACTGAGCACAATTCGACACCACAATGAACAATTTTGCTCGTTTTGAACGAATTATGCTCATTTTCGCACGATTCAGCCTCTAATTCGCACATATCCGCTGTAATTCGACTCTGTACTATCTAGTCATGTTAAGTTATCGTAACTGAGCACAATTCAACACCACAATGAACAATTTTGCTCGTTTTGCACGAATTATGCTCATTTTCGCACGATTCAGCCTCTAATTCGCACATATCCGCTGCAATTCGACTCTGTACTATCTAGTTAGGTTAAGTTATCCTATCTGAGCACAATTCGACACCACAACGAACAATTTTGCTCGTTTTGCACGAATTATGCTCATTTTCGCACGATTCAGCCTCTAATTCGCACATATCCGCTGTAATTCGACTCTGTACTATCTAGTTATGTTAAGTTATCCTATCTGGGTAAAATTCGACACCACAATGAACAATTTTGCTCGTTTTGCACGAATTATGCTCATTTTCGCACGATTCAGACTCTAATTCGAACATATCCGCTGTAATTCCACTCTGTGCTATCTAGTTATGTTAAGTTATCGTAACTGAGCACAATTCAACACCACAATGAACAATTTTGCTCGTTTTTAACGAATTATGCTCATTTTCGCACGATTCAGCCTCTAATTCGCACATATCCGCTGCAATTCGACTCTGTACTATCTAGTTATGTTAGGTTATCCTATCTGAGCACAATTCAACACCACAACGAACAATTTTGCTCGTTTTGCACGAATTATGCTCATTTTCGCACGATTCAGCCTCTAATTCGCACATATCCGCTGTAATTCGACTCTGTACTATCTAGTTATGTTAATTTATCCTATCTGAGCACAATTCAACACCACAATGAACAATTTTGCTCGTTTTGCACGAATTTTGCTAGTTTTGAACGAATTTTGCTCATTTTCGAACGATTCAGCCTCTAATTCGCACATATCCGCTGTAATTCGACTCTGTACTATCCTAGTTATGTTATGTTATCCTATCTGAGCACAATTCGACACCACAATGAACAATTTTGCTCGACTTGCACGAATTATGTTCATTTTCGCACGATTCAGCCTCTAATTCGCACATATCCGCTGTAATTCGAACCTGTACTATCTAGTCATGTTAAGTTATCGTAACTGAGCACAATTCAACACCACAATGAACAATTTTGCTCGTTTTGCACGAATTATGCTCATTTTCGCACGATTCAGCCTCTAATTCGCACATATCCGCTGTAATTCCACTCTGTGCTATCTAGTTATGTTAAGTTATACTATCTGAGCACAATTCAACACCACAATGAACAATTTTGCTCGTTTTGCACGAATTATGCTCATTTTCGCACGATTCAGCCTCTAATTCGCACATATCCGCTGTAATTCCACTCTGTGCTATCTAGTTATGTTAAGTTATCCTATCTGAGCACAATTCAACACCACAATGAACAATTTTGCTCGTTTTGCACGAATTATGCTCATTTTCGCACGATCCAGCCTCTAATTCGCACATATCCGCTGCAATTCGACTCTGTACTATCTAGTTATGTTAAGTTATCCTATCTGAGCACAATTCGACACCACAATGAACAATTTTGCTCGTTTTGCACGAATTATGCTCATTTTCGCACGATTCAGCCTCTAATTTGCACATATCCGCTGTAATTCGGCTCTGTACTATCTAGTTATTTTAAGTTATCCTATCTGAGCACAATTCGACACCACAATGAACAATTTTGCTCGTTTTGCACGAATTATGCTCATTTTCGCACGATTCAGCGTCTAATTCGCACATATCCGCTGTAATTCGACTCTGTACTATCTAGTCATGTTAAGTTATCGTAACTGAGCACAAATCAACACCACAATGAACAATTTTGCTCGTTTTGAACGAATTATGCTCATTTTCGCACGATTCAGCCTCTAATTCGCACATATCCGCTGTAATTCGACTCTGTACTATCTAGTCATGTTAAGTTATCGTAACTGAGCACAATTCAGCACCACAATGAACAATTTTGCTCGTTTTGAACGAATTATGCTCATTTTCGCACGATTCAGCCTCTAATTCGCACATATCCGCTGTAATTCGACTCTGTACTATCTAGTTATGTTAAGTTATCGTAACTGAGCACAATTCGACACCCCAATGAACAATTTTGCTCGTTTTGAACGAATTATGCTCAGTTTCGCACGATTCAGCCTCTAATTCGCACATATCCGCTGTAATTTGACTCTGTACTATCTAGTTATGTTAAGTTATCGTAACTGAGCACAATTCAACACCACAATGAACAATTTTGCTCGTTTTGCACGAATTATGCTCATTTTCGCACGATTCAGGCTCTAATTCGCACATATCCGCTGCAATTCGACTCTGTACTATCTAGTTATGTTAAGTTATCCTATCTGAGCACAATTCGACACCACAATGAACAATTTTGCTCGTTTTGCACGAATTATGCTCATTTTCGCACGATTCAGCCTCTAATTCGCACATATCCGTTGCAATTCGACTCTGTACTATCTAGTTATGTTAATTTATCCTATCTGAGCACAATTCAACACCACAATGAACGATTTTGCTCGTTTTGCACGAATTTTGCTCGTTTTGAACGAATTTTGCTTATTTTCGAACGATTCAGCCTCTAATTCGCACATATCCGCTGTAATACGACTCTGTACTATCTAGTCATGTTAAGTTATCGTAACTGAACACAATTCAACACCACAATGAACAATTTTGCTCGTTTTGAACGAATTATGCTCATTTTCGCACGATTCAGCCTCTAATTCGCACATATCCGCTGTAATTCGACTCTGTACTATCTAGTCATGTTAAGTTATCGTAACTGAACACAATTCAACACCACAATGAACAATTTTGCTCGTTTTGCACGAATTATGCTCATTTTCGCACGATTCAGCCTCTAATTCGCACATATCCGCTGTAATTCCACTCTGTGCTATCTAGTTATGTTAAGTTATCCTATCTGAGCACAATTCGACACCACAATGAACAATTTTGCTCGTTTTGCACGAATTTTGCTCGTTTTGAACGAATTTTGCTCATTTTCGAACGATTCAGCCTCTAATTCGCACATATCCGCTGTAATACGACTCTGTACTATCTAGTCATGTTAAGTTATCGTAACTGAACACAATTCAACACCACAATGAACAATTTTGCTCGTTTTGAACGAATTATGCTCATTTTCGCACGATTCAGCCTCTAATTCGCACATATCCGCTGTAATTCGACTCTGTACTATCTAGTTATGTTAAGTTATCCTATCTGAGCACAATTGGACACCACAATGAACAATTTTGCTCGTTTTGCACGAATTATGCTCATTTTCGCACGATTCAGCCTCTAATTCGCACATATCCGCTGTAATTCGACTCTGTACTATCTAGTCATGTTAAGTTATCGTAACTGAGCACAATTCAACACCACAATGAACAATTTTGCTCGTTTTGAACGAATAATAATCATTTTCGCACGATTCAGCCTCTAATTCGCACATATCCGCTGTAATTCGACTCTGTACTATCTAGTCATGTTAAGTTATCGTAACTGAGCACAATTCAACACCACAATGAACAATTTTGCTCGTTTTGAACGAATTATGCTCATTTTCGCACGATTCAGCCTCTAATTCGCACATATCCGCTGTAATTCGACTCTGTACTATCTAGTTATGTTAAGTTATCCTATCTGAGCACAATTCGACACCACAATGAACAATTTTGCTCGTTTTGCACGAATTATGCTCTTTTTCGCACGATTCAGCCTCTAATTCGCACATATCCGCTGTAAATCGACTCTGTACTATCTAGTTATGTTAAGTTATCCTATCTGGGCACAATTCGACACCACAATGAACAGTTTTGCTCGTTTTGCACGAATTATGCTCATTTTCGCACGATTCAGCCTCTAATTCCCACATATCCGCTGTAATTCGACTCTGTACTATCTAGTCATGTTAAGTTACCGTAACTGAGCACAATTCAACACCACAATGAACAGTTTTGCTCGTTTTGAACGAATTATGCTCATTTTCGCACGATTCAGCCTCTAATTCGCACATATCCGCTGTAATTCGACTCTGTACTATCTAGTCATGTTAAGTTATCGTAACTGAGCACAACTCAACACCACAATGACAATTTTGCTCGTTTTGAACGAATTATGCTCATTTTCGCACGATTCAGCCTCTAATTCGCACATATCCGCTGTAATTCGACTCTGTACTATCTAGTTATGTTAAGTTATGCTATCTGAGCACAATTCGACACCACAATGAACAATTTTGCTCGTTTTGCACGAATTATGCTCATTTTCGCACGATTCAGCCTCTAATTCGCACATATCCGCTGTGATTCGACTCTGTCCCATCTAGTTATGTTAAGTTATCGTAACTGAGCACAATTCGACACCACAATGAACAATTTTGCTCGTTTTGAACGAATTATGCTCATTTTCGCACGATTCAGCCTCTAATTCGCACATATCCGCTGTAATTTGACTCTGTACTATCTAGTCATGTTAAGTTATCGTAACTGAGCACAATTCAACACCACAATGAACAATTTTGCTCGTTTTGCACGAATTATGCTCATTTTCGCACGATTCAGCCTCTAATTCGCACATATCCGCTGTAATTCCACTCTGTGCTATCTAGTTATGTTAAGTTATCCTATCTGAGCACAATTCAACACCACAATGAACAATTTTGCTCGTTTTGCACGAATTATGCTCATTTTCGCACGATTCAGCCTCTAATTCGCACATATCCGCTGCAATTCGACTATGTACTATCTAGTTATGTTAAGTTATCCTATCTGAGCACAATTGGACACCACAATGAACAATTTTGCTCGTTTTGCACGAATTATGCTCATTTTCGCACGATTCAGCCTCTAATTCGCACATATCCGCTGTAATACGACTCTGTACTATCTAGTCATGTTAAGTTATCGTAACTGAACACAATTCAACACCACAATGAACAATTTTGCTCGTTTTGAACGAATTATGCTCATTTTCGCACGATTCAGCCTCTAATTCGCACATATCCGCTGTAATTCGACTCTGTACTATCTAGTCATGTTAAGTTATCGTAACTGAGCAACATTCAACACCACAATGAACAATTTTGCTCGTTTTGAACGAATTATGCTCATTTTCGCACGATTCAGCCTCTAATTCGCACATATCCGCTGCAATTCGACTCTGTACTATCTAGTTATGTTAGGTTATCCTATCTGAGCACAATTCAACACCACAACGAACAATTTTGCTCGTTTTGCACGAATTATGCTCATTTTCGCACGATTCAGCCTCTAATTCGCACATATCCGCTGCAATTCGACTCTGTACTATCTAGTTATGTTAAGTTATCCTATCTGAGCACAATTGGACACCACAATGAACAATTTTGCTCGTTTTGCACGAATTATGCTCATTTTCGCACGATTCAGCCTCTAATTCGCACATATCCGCTGTGATCCGACTCTGTCCCATCTAGTTATGTTAAGTTATCCTATCTGAGCATAATTCAACACCACAATAACAAATTTTCCTCGTTTTGCACGAATTTTGCTCGTTTTGAACGAATTTTGCTCATTTTCGAACGATTCAGCCTCTAATTCGCACATATCCGCTGTAATTCGACTCTTCAACTATCTAGTCATGTTAAGTTATCCTATCTGAGCACAATTCAACACCACAACGAACAATTTCGCTCGTTTTGAACGAATTATGCTCATTTTCGCACGATTCAGCCTCTAATTCGCAGATATCCGCTGTAATTCGACTCCGTACTATCTAGTCATGTTAAGTTATCGTAACTGAGCACAATTCAACACCACAATGAACAATTTTGCTCGTTTTGAACGAATTATGCTCATTTTCGCACGATTCAGCCTCTAATTCGCACATATCCGCTGTAATTCGACTCTGTACTATCTAGTTATGTTAAGTTATCCTATCTGAGCACAATTCGACACCACAATGAACAATTTTGCTCGTTTTGCACGAATTATGCTCATTTTCGCACGATTCAGCCTCTAATTCGCAGATATCCGCTGTAATTCGACTCCGTACTATCTAGTCATGTTATGTTATCGTAACTGAGCACAATTCAACACCACAATGAACAATTTTGCTCGTTTTGAACGAATTATGCTCATTTTCGCACGATTCAGCCTCTAATTCGCACATATCCGCTGCAATTCGACTCTGTACTATCTAGTTATGTTAAGTTATCCTATCTGAGCACAATTCGACACCACAATGAGCAATTTTGCTCGTTTTGCACGAATTATGCTCATTTTCGCACGATTCAGCCTCTAATTCGCACATATCCGCTGTAATTCGACTCTGTACTATCTAGTTATGTTAAGTTATCCTATCTGAGCACAATTCGACACCACAATGAACAATTTTGCTCGTTTTGCACGAATTATGCTCATTTTCGCACGATTCAGCCTCTAATTCGCAGATATCCGCTGTAATTCGACTCCGTACTATCTAGTCATGTTATGTTATCGTAACTGAGCACAATTCAACACCACAATGAACAATTTTGCTCGTTTTGAACGAATTATGCTCATTTTCGCACGATTCAGCCTCTAATTCGCACATATCCGCTGCAATTCGACTCTGTACTATCTAGTTATGTTAAGTTATCCTATCTGAGCACAATTCGACACCACAATGAGCAATTTTGCTCGTTTTGCACGAATTATGCTCATTTTCGCACGATTCAGCCTCTAATTCGCACATATCCGCTGTAATTTGACTCTGTACTATCTAGTCATGTTAAGTTATCGTAACTGAGCACAATTCAACACCACAATGAACAATTTTGCTCGTTTTGCACGAATTATGCTCATTTTCGCACGATTCAGCCTCTAATTCGCACATATCCGCTGTAATTCCACTCTGTGCTATCTAGTTATGTTAAGTTATCCTATCTGAGCACAATTCAACACCACAATGAACAATTTTGCTCGTTTTGCACGAATTATGCTCATTTTCGCACGATTCAGCCTCTAATTCGCACATATCCGCTGCAATTCGACTATGTACTATCTAGTTATGTTAAGTTATCCTATCTGAGCACAATTGGACACCACAATGAACAATTTTGCTCGTTTTGCACGAATTATGCTCATTTTCGCACGATTCAGCCTCTAATTCGCACATATCCGCTGTAATACGACTCTGTACTATCTAGTCATGTTAAGTTATCGTAACTGAACACAATTCAACACCACAATGAACAATTTTGCTCGTTTTGAACGAATTATGCTCATTTTCGCACGATTCAGCCTCTAATTCGCACATATCCGCTGTAATTCGACTCTGTCCCATCTAGTTATGTTAAGTTATCCTATCTGAGCATAATTCAACACCACAATAACAAATTTTCCTCGTTTTGCACGAATTTTGCTCGTTTTGAACGAATTTTGCTCATTTTCGAACGATTCAGCCTCTAATTCGCACATATCCGCTGTAATTCGACTCTTCTACTATCTAGTCATGTTAAGTTATCCTATCTGAGCACAATTCAACACCACAACGAACAATTTCGCTCGTTTTGAACGAATTATGCTCATTTTCGCACGATTCAGCCTCTAATTCGCACATATCCGCTGCAATTCGACTCTGTACTATCTAGTCATGTTAAGTTATCGTAACTGAGCAACATTCAACACCACAATGAACAATTTTGCTCGTTTTGAACGAATTATGCTCATTTTCGCACGATTCAGCCTCTAATTCGCACATATCCGCTGCAATTCGACTCTGTACTATCTAGTTATGTTAGGTTATCCTATCTGAGCACAATTCAACACCACAACGAACAATTTTGCTCGTTTTGCACGAATTATGCTCATTTTCGCACGATTCAGCCTCTAATTCGCACATATCCGCTGTGATCCGACTCTGTCCCATCTAGTTATGTTAAGTTATCCTATCTGAGCATAATTCAACACCACAATAACAAATTTTCCTCGTTTTGCACGAATTTTGCTCGTTTTGAACGAATTTTGCTCATTTTCGAACGATTCAGCCTCTAATTCGCACATATCCGCTGTAATTCGACTCTTCTACTATCTAGTCATGTTAAGTTATCCTATCTGAGCACAATTCAACACCACAACGAACAATTTCGCTCGTTTTGAACGAATTATGCTCATTTTCGCACGATTCAGCCTCTAATTCGCAGATATCCGCTGTAATTCGACTCCGTACTATCTAGTCATGTTAAGTTATCGTAACTGAGCACAATTCAACACCACAATGAACAATTTTGCTCGTTTTGAACGAATTATGCTCATTTTCGCACGATTCAGCCTCTAATTCGCACATATCCGCTGTAATTCGACTCTTCTACTATCTAGTCATGTTAAGTTATCCTATCTGAGCACAATTCAACACCACAACGAACAATTTCGCTCGTTTTGAACGAATTATGCTCATTTTCGCACGATTCAGCCTCTAATTCGCACATATCCGCTGTAATTCGACTCTGTCCCATCTAGTTATGTTAAGTTATCCTATCTGAGCATAATTCAACACCACAATAACAAATTTTCCTCGTTTTGCACGAATTTTGCTCGTTTTGAACGAATTTTGCTCATTTTCGAACGATTCAGCCTCTAATTCGCACATATCCGCTGTAATTCGACTCTTCTACTATCTAGTCATGTTAAGTTATCCTATCTGAGCACAATTCAACACCACAACGAACAATTTCGCTCGTTTTGAACGAATTATGCTCATTTTCGCACGATTCAGCCTCTAATTCGCACATATCCGCTGCAATTCGACTCTGTACTATCTAGTCATGTTAAGTTATCGTAACTGAGCAACATTCAACACCACAATGAACAATTTTGCTCGTTTTGAACGAATTATGCTCATTTTCGCACGATTCAGCCTCTAATTCGCACATATCCGCTGCAATTCGACTCTGTACTATCTAGTTATGTTAGGTTATCCTATCTGAGCACAATTCAACACCACAACGAACAATTTTGCTCGTTTTGCACGAATTATGCTCATTTTCGCACGATTCAGCCTCTAATTCGCACATATCCGCTGCAATTCGACTCTGTACTATCTAGTTATGTTAAGTTATCCTATCTGAGCACAATTGGACACCACAATGAACAATTTTGCTCGTTTTGCACGAATTATGCTCATTTTCGCACGATTCAGCCTCTAATTCGCACATATCCGCTGTGATCCGACTCTGTCCCATCTAGTTATGTTAAGTTATCCTATCTGAGCATAATTCAACACCACAATAACAAATTTTCCTCGTTTTGCACGAATTTGCTCGTTTTGAACGAATTTTGCTCATTTTCGAACGATTCAGCCTCTAATTCGCACATATCCGCTGTAATTCGACTCTTCTACTATCTAGTCATGTTAAGTTATCCTATCTGAGCACAATTCAACACCACAACGAACAATTTCGCTTGTTTTGAACGAATTATGCTCATTTTCGCACGATTCAGCCTCTAATTCGCAGATATCCGCTGTAATTCGACTCCGTACTATCTAGTCATGTTAACTTATCGTAACTGAGCACAATTCAACACCACAATGAACAATTTTGCTCGTTTTGAAACGAATTATGCTCATTTTCGCACGATTCAGCCTCTAATTCGCACATATCCGCTGTAATTCGACTCTTCTACTATCTAGTCATGTTAAGTTATCCTATCTGAGCACAATTCAACACCACAACGAACAATTTCGCTCGTTTTGAACGAATTATGCTCATTTTCGCACGATTCAGCCTCTAATTCGCAGATATCCGCTGTAATTCGACTCCGTACTATCTAGTCATGTTAAGTTATCGTAACTGAGCACAATTCAACACCACAATGAACAATTTGCTCGTTTGAACGAATTATGCTCATTTTCGCACGATTCAGCCTCTAATTCGCACATATCCGCTGTAATTCGACTCTGTACTATCTAGTTATGTTAAGTTATCCTATCTGAGCACCAATTCGACACCACAATGAACAATTTTGCTCGTTTTGCACGAATTATGCTCATTTTCGCACGATTCAGCCTCTAATTCGCAGATATCCGCTGTAATTCGACTCCGTACTATCTAGTCATGTTATGTTATCGTAACTGAGCACAATTCAACACCACAATGAACAATTTTGCTCGTTTTGAACGAATTATGCTCATTTTCGCACGATTCAGCCTCTAATTCGCACATATCCGCTGCAATTCGACTCTGTACTATCTAGTTATGTTAAGTTATCCTATCTGAGCACAATTCGACACCACAATGAGCAATTTTGCTCGTTTTGCACGAATTATGCTCATTTTCGCACGATTCAGCCTCTAATTCGCACATATCCGCTGTAATTTGACTCTGTACTATCTAGTCATGTTAAGTTATCGTAACTGAGCACAATTCAACACCACAATGAACAATTTTGCTCGTTTTGCACGAATTATGCTCATTTTCGCACGATTCAGCCTCTAATTCGCACATATCCGCTGTAATTCCACTCTGTGCTATCTAGTTATGTTAAGTTATCCTATCTGAGCACAATTCAACACCACAATGAACAATTTTGCTCGTTTTGCACGAATTATGCTCATTTTCGCACGATTCAGCCTCTAATTCGCACATATCCGCTGCAATTCGACTATGTACTATCTAGTTATGTTAAGTTATCCTATCTGAGCACAATTGCACACCACAATGAACAATTTTGCTCGTTTTGCACGAATTATGCTCATTTTCGCACGATTCAGCCTCTAATTCGCACATATCCGCTGTAATACGACTCTGTACTATCTAGTCATGTTAAGTTATCGTAACTGAACACAATTCAACACCACAATGAACAATTTTGCCTCGTTTTGAACGAATTATGCTCATTTTCGCACGATTCAGCCTCTAATTCGCACATATCCGCTGTAATTCGACTCTGTACTATCTAGTCATGTTAAGTTATCGTAACTGAGCAACATTCAACACCACAATGAACAATTTTGCTCGTTTTGAACGAATTATGCTCATTTTCGCACGATTCAGCCTCTAATTCGCACATATCCGCTGCAATTCGACTCTGTACTATCTAGTTATGTTAGGTTATCCTATCTGAGCACAATTCAACACCACAACGAACAATTTTGCTCGTTTTGCACGAATTATGCTCATTTTCGCACGATTCAGCCTCTAATTCGCACATATCCGCTGCAATTCGACTCTGTACTATCTAGTTATGTTAAGTTATCCTATCTGAGCACAATTGGACACCACAATGAACAATTTTGCTCGTTTTGCACGAATTATGCTCATTTTCGCACGATTCAGCCTCTAATTCGCACATATCCGCTGTGATCCGACTCTGTCCCATCTAGTTATGTTAAGTTATCCTATCTGAGCATAATTCAACACCACAATAACAAATTTTCCTCGTTTTGCACGAATTTTGCTCGTTTTGAACGAATTTTGCTCATTTTCGAACGATTCAGCCTCTAATTCGCACATATCCGCTGTAATTCGACTCTTCTACTATCTAGTCATGTTAAGTTATCCTATCTGAGCACAATTCAACACCACAACGAACAATTTCGCTCGTTTTGAACGAATTATGCTCATTTTCGCACGATCAGCCTCTAATTCGCAGATATCCGCTGTAATTCG